>NW_007245953.1:47116-51998 GCF_000164805.1 Carlito syrichta
ATTCAGTAAATGGTGCTGGGAAAACTGGCTGACCACATGCAGAAGATTGAAACAGGTCCTTTATGTTTATCTTTAATACCTAGAACACTGTTGGGCTTTTTTCATCTTTATATACATTTTAAAAAATTCATTTTATGATATTAAATATTTTCCAGTTCAACTTTGTGTTCTTTTATTGAACAGGATTAATAATTATGCATAATGACATTGACTGTCCTAGACTCCATTCAGCATTACTTATAGCATTGTCCTTTGTGTGAAATTCTCTAGGGCCGGGAACTTTAGGTAATTTTTCTCATAATTTCTTCATTGCCTCATGGGTTACTTAGAACTGTGTTGCTTTTTAAAATTCATTCTGACAACTTGCAACTAATGTGCTCATCATTATGGTTGAGTTTAAAATTGTTATCTTGATATATATGTTCTATTTGCTATATATGTTCTGTGTCTCCCCCTGACCCTCTTTTTTTAAAACTTCTTTGGGATTATTTGAATGTTGTTAGTAATTTCATTTTTGTTGCTAGTTATACTCCTTTGTTATAGATTCCACTTTTATGTGTGTGTATATGAATATACACAGATATATGTCATCCTACAATATATTGTTTTTGCTTTTCACCAAGAATTATCATTTAAAGAGATGCTAAATAAAGGAAAAAGTCATATTTACCTACATTTTTACCATTTACTTCTGTGTTTATATCTGTAAGTCCAAAATGTCATGTGGTGTCATTTCCTTCTAGCCCAAAGAACTCCCTTTAGCATTTCTCATAGTGTGTATCTGCCTGGAATGAATTATCTCAGCTCCTATATGTGTAAAAGCTTTTTAAAAATTTCACTTTCAGGCAGGCTCAGTGGCTCAGCCTTTGGGAGGCTGAGGTGAGTGGATTGCCTGAGCCTGTGGGTTCGAGACCCGCCTGAGCAGGCGAGACCTCATCTCTACAATAAATCAAAAAATTAGCCGGGCGTGGTAGTGCATGCCTGTAATTCTGGCTACTTGGGAGGCTGAGGCAGAAGGATTGCCGGAGCCCAGCAGGTCGAGGCTGCGGTGGCCGGGAGCGGCCACTGCACTCCAGTCTGGGTGACAGAGTGAGACTCCAACTCAAAAAAAAAATCACTTTCATTTTTAAAAAATCATTTTACTGTGTATAAATTTCTAAATGGACTCATTTTTAAGCATTTCATATATGCTACTCCATTGTCTTTGACTCAATTTTTTTAAATGAAAAGGCTGTTCTTGTTTATATAAATATTCCTGCGTATGGGATGTCTTTCTTCACGGGATGTCATAATGTGCCTTTGTGCTGCTTCTTCCATGTTTCTTCTGCCTGGAATTTGTTGAGCATATTAGGTGTGTGGTTTTACGGTTTTCATCAAACTTGGAAACATTTGATTTATTTGCCATCTTCTGCTCACTCCTGTGCAGTTTATTTTTTCCTGTTGTTTGTTTGTTGGACAGTTTCTACTATTATGTCTAAAAGTTCATTAATCTCTGCTTACATAGTGTCCAATCTACTTTTAACTATATTGGTATTTTTACTTGAGATATTGTGCTTTTTATCTCTAGAAGTTTGATCAGTGTCTTCTTCAAATATCTCACTTCTCTGATGATCATGTTGCTAAATTGTCTTCATGTGGTGCAAAAAGTAACGGCGGTCTCAGACCATGAATTTCAAATCATTATAATTAGGTTCAAACACATCTTTATCAATCGAAACAGAAACGATTACAATCAACACATCTTTGCCAATGAGAAATAAGTCTGTTTATTCCTGTAGAGTAAAAATTTGTGCTTTGGGATTCGACGAAGCATTTTCTTCATTCTGCTAGTTGTGAAAGCGTTTTCCCTGCAAAAAGTTGTCAAGATGCTTGAAGAAGTGGTAGTTGGTGGGCAAGAGGTCCAGTGTATATGACAGAGGAGGCAAAACTTCACAGCCCAATTCATTCAACTTTTGAAGCTTTGGTTGTGCAACGTGCAGTTGGGCGTTGTCTTGGAGAGGAGTCAGGCCCTTTCTGCTGAACAATGCCAGTTGCAGGCATTGCAGTCTTCAGTGCATCTCATTGATTTGCTGAGCATACTTCTAGATGTCATGGTTTCGCTGAGATTCAGAAAGCTGTAGTAGATTAGACTGACGGCAGACCACCAAACAGTGACCATGACCTTTTTTTGGTGCCAAGTTTGGCTTTGGGAAGTGCTTTGGAGTTTCTTCTCGGTCTAACCCCTGAGCTGGTTGTCGCCAGTTGTCATAAAATACACTTTTCATCACACATCACAATCCAATCCAGAAAGGGTTCGTTGTCACAAGGGAAGACAACACTTAAGAGAATACAACATTTCAAAATGATGATTTTTTCAAATTTTCAGTCAACTCAGAAGGCGCTCACTTATAGAGCTTTTTTACCTTTCCAATTTGCTTCAAATGCTGGACTGCCACAGCATGGTCAACATGGAGTTCTTCGGCAACTTCTCGTACAGCTTTGATGATTACCTTCAATGGGTCATTGTCAACTTCCAATGGCCTGTCACTGCGTTCCTCATCTTCAAGGTTCTCGTTTCCTTTGCAAAACTTCTTGAACCACCACTGTGCTGTATGTTCCTTAGCAGTTCCTGGGCCAAAAGCATCACCGATGTTGCAAGTTGTCTCTGCTGCTTTACAATCCATCTTGAACTTGAATAAGAAAATTGCTCGAATTTGCTTTGTCTAACATAATTTCCATAGTCTAAAATAAATATAAAATAAACAGCAAGTGATAAGTCATGAACAACAAAAAAAGCAAGAAATGATTAAAATGATGTATAACATAGCCACATTTATTGAAGAATGTATTCCAATATCAATTAGCAAATTGCAAAATGCAAAAACCTCAATTACTTTTGCACCAACCATTTAAAATATATGTAGTATGTTTACAAAAGTTGCTGTAATGTCCTTTTTTGACAGTGGCATCCTCTGAGTTGCTTATGTATCTGTTTCTACTGGTTAATTTTTCTCCTGGCTATGGATCATATTTTCATGCTTCTTTGATCACCTGGTAAGTTTCACTGTTTATTGAGCACTGGGTTTTTTTTACAGTGTGGGTTCTGAATTTTGTTATATTCCTTTAAATCCTGGACTTTTTCTCTGAGACATAGTCAAGTTACTTAGAATCATTTTTGTCTTTTTTTTTGAGTTGGAGTCTCACTGTCGCCCAGACTGGAGTGCAGTGGCCGCTCCCGGAGTGCAGACTGGAGTGCAGTGGCTGCTCACACCTATAATCTCACCACTTTGGGAGGCCAAGGTGAGAGGATTGCCTGAGCCCACAGGTTGGAGACCAACCTGGGCAACTTGGTCAGACCTCATCTCTACAATAAATCAAAAAATTAGTCAGGCATGGTAGTGCATGCCTGTAGTCCCAGTTACTTGGAAGGTTGGGGTGGAAGAATCGCCTGAGCCCAGCAGGTTGAGGCTGCAGTGGCCATGAGCATGCCTTTGCACTCAAGCCTGGGTGAAAGAGTGAGACTCCAACTGAAAAAAAAATATGCTGGGCAGAGGTCAGTAACCTTTAGTTACTTTGTGGCTCCATGGAAGCAATACCTTTCTGAATATTCTACTCGGTAGCCCCCATGTTAGGGAATCTGTCCTCTCCATTCTTTGTGAACATGAATTAGTATGTTCATATGTCTGTGCTTCTGGCACTGTGTGAGCTGTGGGGCTTGCTTGGTGACTCCTTTCTGATGGTTCCTTTCAAGATCTTGGTAGATTCTACCTTTGCATGATCAACCTGGTGCACAACCACAGGCCAGAGGAGATCGCTCCACATATTTCCAGACCTCTTTCACCATCTGTGTGAGTTTCCCCCTCTTCAGCACTCTATCCTGCAAATTCTAGCCACTTTGGCCTCCCCTGAGTCTAAACTCAGTTTCCACAAGTCGGTGATCTCACTGGGCTCAGTTTCAACAAGTCGGTGCTCTCACTGGGCTTCCTTGGGATCCCTCCTTGTACTGCAGCCCAGAAATTCTCCAGAAAGCTTGTGGGGGTATTTTCAGAGCTCCCCTCATCTGTTTCCCATCTCTTTCTCTTTTTTTTTTTTGAAAGGATTCTTTTTTAATTTTTATTTTTTATTATTTCAATACTTTTAGGGGGTACTAATAGTTTTTCTCTGGACTTTAAGTGTACCCACCACCCCCACCTGTGCACATTGTACCCGATAGGTGATTTTCTGTCCCTCCACCCCTTCCCTCCCTCCCCTTTCGAGTCCCTGGGGTCCATTATACCATCCTCTATGTCTGCAGATCCTTATCTTGCTGCCACTTGTAAGTGAGAACTTGCTGTGTTTGATTTTCTGTTCCTGAGTTAGTTCACTTAGGTTGATGTTCTCCTAGTCCATCCAAGTTGCTACGAAAGACTATTTCATTCTTGTCTGCAGTGCCTGCTGGCCAGAATCTGAGATCTGACGTTTTATATGTTTTGTCCAGTTTTTAGTTGTTCCAGGCAGAGCTGAAATCTGGTTTCTGTTATTCATTGTAGTTCATGATGTTTTCTTTCAAATTGGCATGACGTGAGTGTACACAAGTACACCCATAAGTATTTTGATAATGGCCAAAATTAAGGTATTAGAATACCAATGGCTACCATACACAGTTTAGGGCATGCACATTGGTATATTTTTCCTAAAGCTGTATATATCCTGGAGATACGTGGAAGGGCATACATTTATGTTCAGCTGGCAGGGATATTTTCCATTGTTTATATCACTGGAGAGAGGGGCAACTTCATGTCCAAAAAAAGCTGTTTAAAAAAATTATCTTCAGCCGGGCTCGGTGGCTCAGCCTGTAATCCCATGCTTTGGGAGGCTGAGGTGAGTGGATTGCCTGAGCCTGAGGGTTCGAGACCCACCTGGG
>NW_007245953.1:52018-55433 GCF_000164805.1 Carlito syrichta
ACAATAAATCAAAAAATTAGCCGGGCGTGGTAGCGCATGCCTGTAGTTCCAGCCACTTGGAAGGCCAAGGCGGAAGGATGGCCGGAGCCCAGCAGGCCGAGGCTGTTGTGGCCGGGATCAGCCACTGCACTCCAGTCTGGGCGACAGAGTGAGACTCCAACTCAAAAAAAGAAAAAGTAAAAATAAATTTAAAAATTATCTTCTATAAAATTAAATAATTTTATTAAAATAATGTTTTAAAACTATTTAATGACAAGGACCTACGTTCATAGTTAATTCCTAAATAAAAACAGCAAGCTACAAAGTACCCTCTATAATACTGGGTACAGTGACTCAAGCCTGTATTTCCAACACTTTGGGAGGCCAAGGCGAGAGGATTGTCTAAGCCCAGGGGTTCAAGACCAACCTGGGCAACTTGGCGAGACCTCATCTCTGTCATAAATCAAAAAAATAACTGGGTGTGTAGCACATGTCTGTGGGTTCCAGCTACTTGGAAGATTGAGGCAGAAGGATCACCTGAGCCCAGTAGGTCGAGGCTGTAGTGGTCATGAGTGCACCACTGCACTTCAGCCTGGGCAACACAGTGAGACTCCAACTCAAAAACAAACAAACAAAAACCCTCTATATTCCTCTATTTTTCTATATTTAGAGGAAATACTGTCGTAGCAACTTAGCTGAACTGCAGCATTTTTAAAAATCAGAAAAAGATTTAATAATTAATGAAGTTGATCAAAAGGTGTAAGATATACTAACCAAAATATGGCATTATAAAAGAAAATATAACATTGAACGTACCTCTAAAGAATACATTTAATTGCATCAATCACATTTACAGCATATTCATTATTTCATCATATAAATATACCCTTCTCTCATCAAAGTTGTTTTTTTTTTTTTTAATTTTTTTATTTGTTTTGAGTTGGAGTCTCACTGTCGCCCAGACTGGAGTGCAGTGGCCGCTCCCGGCCACAGCAGCCTCAACCTGCTGGGCTCCAGCGATCCTTCCGCCTCAGCCTTCCAAGTAGCTGGAACTACAGGTGCATGCTACCATGCCCGGCTAATTTTTTTCATTTATTGTAGAGATGAGTTCTCGTCTGCCCAGGTGGGTCTTGAACCCGCGGGCTCAAGGCAATCCACTCACCTCAGCCTCCCAAAGGCATGGGATTACAGGCTGAGCCACCGAGCTCGGCTAAAGTTGTTTTTATATTTAAGAACAATTTAGGTTTTATTCATACATAGACTGTCAGTAGGAAATTAACAGCATGAAAAAAATCTAAGCAATGGGTAATTGAGGCCTAGAGCAAAATCAGATTATTTTGCAAGATGTAATCCCAAAGGAAATTAGATTATATATCATATTTTTATCATTATTAAATTAATAAATTAAAAAATTTGTATTAAAATATTCTTGGGAGATAAAATCTCTGATTATTTTGGGGATTTTATCATACTCTTTAAAAATTCTACCTAAGAATGCAATAACTCTTCACATGTGAATTTGAAATGTTTACACTTATAAGTATTTTATTTGAGTCTATTAATGAATTTTCTATGGTTCTATTAATATTACAAAAGATAAAATCAATAAACCCTAAAAGTAAGCTCTAGAAGTAAGAATAATTTCTAGAATACTTTAAAGGATTTTAACTTTTGATTCTAAAGGCAGTCTGACAATAGAATTATAATTCATTCAACAAACTATTTACGTTTTGACTCTGTGCTTCCAGGGCATTGTGAGAACTGTAAAAGAGATCAGACACCACTGTGTTTCAAGTATTCTAGCTGGAGATGAAAGACTTGAACAGCAATACCACATACGAGATCTCAAGTGACATTCTTAATTTGAATCTTGGATTAACTTTCTGGGAGTGATGAGTAATACCCAAATGACAAAGGACCTGGTTTGGAGTCAAACAGACTTTGCTTTAACTTGACAATCTACCTTTTGACTTATTGGTGTTTGGTTTTTGAATTTTTTCCCCGAATTTCCATTTTCTCATCTATAAAATGGGCTGCAGGCATATCTCATTGTCTAGTCTGTGATAAGGGCTCAGTAAAGACTACTACACTATCAATGGGAAATATATATAACTAATTCCAGTGCCATGATGACTACAGCACCATGTAAAAGTGACTAAGGCTCAGTGGTTGCAGGGCTCAGTACATGCCAAGAATCAGTATAAATGTGCAGACCCATCCAAGTACGCCCAGGCTCATGCCTGTAATCCCAGCACTTTGAGAGGCTGAAGTGAGAGACTTGCTTGAAGCCAGGAGTTCAAGATCGGCCTAGGCAACATAGCGAGACCTAGTCCCTACACAAAATAAAGAAATTAGCCAGGCATGGTGGCACACACCTGTAGGCCCAGCTATTCAGGAGGCTCAGGCAGAAGAATGGCTTGGGCACAGGAATTCAAGGCTACATTGAGCTGTGATCTTGTCACTACACTCCAAACTGGGTGACAGAGTGAAAGACCCTAAATCACAAAAAAAAAGTGTAGTCTGTGTTCATCATTACTGTCATCTAGTGGCAAAGTGGCAAACAGCACTGTATAAATCCTACCTAAATACATATAGACAGTAAATCAATCTCACTTCCTGTAGGATAACATTAAGAACACTTAGGCTGGGCTGGGTGGCTCAGCCTGTAATCCAAGGCTGAGGCAAGTGCATTGCCTGAGCCCTAGGGTTTCAGACCAGCCTGGGCAACATGGCAAGACCTCGTCTCCACAATAAATCAAAAAATTAGCCGGGCGTGGTAGCACGCGCCTGTAGTTGCAGCTACTTGAAAGGCTGAGGTGACCACGAGCATGCCACTGCACTCCAGCCTGGGCAACGGAGTGAGACAGCAACTCAAAAAACACGCAAACAAATAAGAACACTTAACACTGCAGAGCAAAAGCTGTTCGTTTATTTCAGAATGCTTTTTCTAAAACAAGGTGAGGATAACAGAAGGACCTATCATAACTCATGTCAGTTTTATGTTAAATATAGTTAAATAATAACACCTTATACATAAAAGAGGATCAGTTTATTTTTTGTGACAAAATGTTTTCAGTGTAGAAATTGCAGTAGTAAATCCACAGGATAAAGTTAAGTTTAAGGTTCAAATTCTTGAAAAAGAAAACAAAAGTTTTATATAAAGATATATAAGTTTTATATTTATATAAAATATAAATGAATGGAGAGGACTTCCAAGAAATGCCTTTTAAGATGCCCAATAGAAGAAAGCAAAAGCCAGGTTCGGTGGCTCAGCCTGTAATCCCGTGCCTTGGGAGGCTGAGGTGAGTGGATTGCCTGAACCCGTGGGTTCGAGACCCGCCTGGGCAACTTGGTGAGACCTCATCTCTACGATAAATCAAAAAATCAGCTGGGCGTGGTAGCGCATGCCTGTAATTCCGGCTACTTGAAATGCTGA
>NW_007245953.1:56008-57723 GCF_000164805.1 Carlito syrichta
AACCCGCAGGCTCAGGCAATCCACTCACCTCAGCCTCCCAAGGCGCGGGATTACAAGCTGAGCCACCAAGCCCGGCTTACAATTTTATTTCATTTCATTTCATTTTATCGTATTTTTTTAAATTTGGGGTCTCACTCTGTCACCCAGACTGGAGTGCAGTGGCACACTCACACCCAACGCAGCCTTGACCTGCTGGGCTCAGGTGATCCTTCCACCTCAGTTTTCTAAGTAGCTGGAACTACTTGTGCTCGCCACAATGCCCAGATAATTTTTTGATTTATTGTAGAGATGAGATCTCGCCAAGTTGCCCAGGTCTTGAACTTGTGGGCTCAGGCAATCCTTTCAGCTTGGCCTCCCAAAGTGCTGGGATTATAGGTGTGGGCCACTCTCCCCTGTGAGTATTACAATTTTAATACAGTTTTTTTCTTTCTTAAAATGTGTATATATTTTTGGCACCCTCTGTATGTGTATACACACACACACACACACACACACACACACACACACATTTTTGGCACCGTCTGTATGTGTACATACACACATGCATATCATATGGCTCTATTACTTTCACAAAAGATAAAATTAACAAGCCCTAAAAGTAAGCTCTAGAGATAAGAAAAATATCTAGAAAAATTTAAAAGATCTCAATCTTTGATTCTAGAGAAAGCCAAGCAATAGAATTTAATTCATTCAGCAAACTATTTTTATCTTTTGCCATGAGGTTCCAAGGCATTGTGTTAACTGTAAGAGATCAGATACCACCCTGTTTTAAATATTCTAGCTGGAGATGAAAGATTTGTACAGCAATACCACACAGGAGATAGATAGATGATAGATAGATGGATGGATAGATAGATGATAGGATAGATAGATAGATAGATAGATAGATAGATAGATAGATATTAAAGCCATTATATTCTTGTGTTAGAGAAGCAGATGCTGCTGGAGGGAAAGGCAATAAAATCATGACCATCAAGACCTAGTTCCTAACAAGGCTGAAGATAAAGACAGGTGAGGCCAGAGGTCTGACTCACATTTTGGGGAAAACAAAGGAGACAGCCCATACCTTGGGAATCGAGGGTCAACATGGGTCAGCAGAAGTACCATGCCTCCAAGTGCACAAGTGCTTTACAAAGCCTCGAGGTGTCTCTTTCCCTCACCATAACTGTGACATCTTCATGATTGTCTGATTCCCCTGGGAGACGTGATCTGCAGGAGGGCAAGCACCATGTCTGTGTGGTTGACTGCTGTCTCTCGCCATCACAAACTGTGCCAGGGAAATAAAATATGTCAAGAAAAAAGGAGGAGAAGGGAATTAAAGTATACAATTGTTGAGTTTATAAGGAGGTAAAAATGTGGAATTTTTTTTTCTTGATTCTTGTCCTGCTGCTTATAACAGGATACCCGAAAATGGGTAATTTATGAAGAAAGGGCATCTATTTCTTACCGTTGTGCAGGTTGAGAAGTCCACTGTGGGAGGGCTGCATCTGGTGAGGACCCTCTTGCTGCGGTGACTGCATGGCTGTGAGAAGATGCAGTGTATGATGCAGTGAGGAGGCTGAGCCTGCAAGCCCAGGTCTCTTCCCCTCTTCTTCTTCTTTTTTTTTTGAGTGTGAATCTCACTCTGTTGCCCAGGTTTAAGTGCAGTGGCACGCTCACAGCCACCACAGCCTCTACCTGCTGGGCTCAGATGATCCTTCCACCTCAGCCTTCCA
>NW_007245953.1:57960-79650 GCF_000164805.1 Carlito syrichta
GTCTGGGCGACAGAGTGAGACTCCAACTCAAAAAATAAATAAATAAAAATAAATAAAAATAAAAGCCCCACCTCTCAGTTCTGTCACATGGGAGAATAAATTTCAACAGGAGTGTTCAAGAAGACAGATATTCAAACCATAGTAACTTTGGTGGTAGATAAAGAGAACTGCAAATATTAATAACTTTGTTTAACTTTACCATAAAAAATAAAATGAATTAATCAATGATAAGTTGCTCAACAAAAGTAAAAATCACTGTCCAAATGTGACCATCTAGCAAGCTGAGGTTCTGCTTTGCTTGCAAAGTAAATTTCATCTCCTGAGTAATTTCATAAATCAAAAGATTTTCTGTATCTAGAAGATATTTATATCCCTTTGAATTCAACAATGCCAGGCCTTTTTTCCTGTGAAGTGAAATGAAAAATATGTCATTTCTGTCTACGCATTTACTATCACACTCACTATGAAAATTATACTATTGTTTATTTTATTTTATCCAGCAAAAGAAATCCTCTTCAAGAGATAACCTTCAAGACTTTTAATGACGTCAGTAAAATATTCTCTTCATCAGGTCCAAAAATTGTTCTTTCATTAAGCTTGGAATAATGAAGTTTTATCACAATCTTTTCCATATTTATTAATTTAGGAAGCATCTGAGAATCATATATGTTTTAAACATGCTATATTTTAGCTAAACAAAAGGGTTTTCTTCTGTTGGTTTTCCCTATTCTAAGTTTTTTGTATTCTTCCACTATGGCCTCCTATTGGAAAAATTATTTTAAGATTTACCTTTATCCTCCAGTGTCCTCCAAATCCACATTGCTCTCTTCCTAAAACAGTGCTTTTCTTCACTTAAAATAAATGTCATAGTAAGAATTTTATCAACACAGAACAGTAATATTTTCTATTTTTAATACAACAGATTCTGGCTTCATTGGCATGAATTCTAGTCAGCATTGCCTCCAAAACTAGCTAGTAAATGCCAATTCGTTGACTTCCCCTTATAGATTTCACATGAATCAGTGAAAAGCATATGCTCCTGATCCGTGCATATGTCCTAAACACTTTTGTGCTGATAGGTCCATAGACAATCCACATGGTATTGCATTTTAATTATGCAGAAATGACCCACAGAGTCACTTATTCCTAGGTTAGAAATAGAAAACTTGCCTTATCCACAGCCCTCCGGGTATTCTTAGCAGCATCTATTCACAATCATCACAATCAATCTGATGACAGTGGCCTATTTTCACGTTACAGCATTCCGGGCCTGGAGCTCACACAAGCTGTTCCGCTCTGAGCCTCGCATAACAACTAGAAGCAAACATTTAGGGCTTCCTATGGAACAGCTGTTGCAAACACACAGAGAGAAATAATTACAAGGCAGTGTCCCGTTTCTTTCTTCCTTATCTACCCAGGATCATTTTTTAACAGTTTTTTGTATCATGTCTACGGTCTAGGTAAGGAAAATTGCACTAGGAGATGTGGATTGTGAAATGGTTCTTTTGTGCCAACCTGTTTCCTCTGGGGACATTGTTATGTGAACCCAAGATCCAATGGCTTCTTCTTTGTGATCTGTGTACTTTTCCCCCTTTCTTTTCTCGTTATCTCTTTACTGTTCTACAGACCTCACTCCTTCTCCCTGTAAAAATCACCTCGCATATTATTGCTTTTCTTAATACTCTCTAAAGCACGAGGTCATTTTTTCTTCATTCTTAACACATCTGCTCAGGGCTTTCCTTTCTACAGACTAGGCATAGCTATAGATCGGTATATACTCTTTCCACCTCCTTCCTTTTTGAAAAAATTGATTTGGTGGAAAGAATCTAAGCTTCTCCCCCAGGGCAATCCACACAGGCAATGCTGCTACTCAATGCCTCCACTTCAGCAAATTATACAATTATAAGTCTGTCTTCACCAGTACTCACCCTGGTATGTGCACATACGCACACGTGCATGTGTGAATGGACACATGTACATGCCACATATACGCATGCACCACACACACATTCACACACACACACACAATCTGTCTTTGTCATCACACACCATCTATACTTGTTTTCAAAAATGTCACTCAGGATGTCTTCATATGAAGTGGAAAAGGTGGACTTTGTTCTTTCTTTTTTTTTTTGAGTTGGAGTCTCATTCTGTCGCCCAAACTGGAGTGCAGTGGCCGCTCCAGGCCACCGCAGCCTCTCCCTGCTGGGCTCCGGCGATCCTTCCGCTTCAGCCTTCCGAGTAGCTGGAATTACAGGTGTGTGCTACCACACCCGGCTAATTTTTTTATTTATTGTAGATATGAGGTCTCGCCTGCCCAGGCGGGTCTCGAACCCGTGGGCTCAGGCCATCCACTCACCTCAGCCCTTATTCTATTAAACGGACGCTGGTAAAACACTCTCTTCCCTCCACTCTGGAACATCAGCTGCTCTTAAGCTTCCTCCTTACCCTTCTAGGCTTCTTTCTATCTGACCTTTGCAACTCTCATTCTCCTCTGCCCATCCCTGAAGGGTTGGTGTTTCTCAGGATTTCTGCTTTTCTCATTCTATACGGTTGAAATTCAGCCAGAGACAAACTTGAGAATCACACGGATGCCAGGTCTCATTGCAGTCCAGTCGAATGTGAACCCAAAGGGGCAGACCCATGTTGCTCTTAAAGTTTCCTGACTAAAAAGTTTCTTCTGGGCAGAGTCTCCCAGGAGAGGTCACCCATTCCCAGGGCTGTCACCATCAACAAATATTCCCATGCACCACCAATCTAAATCTGTAGCCTAGACCTCTACCCCGAGCTCCAAATGCTTAAATTTACCTGAATATCTTTACTTCCATTTTCGACAGTCCCTTCAAATTTCAGATCTTCAAAACTGAAATAATTATTTTCCCACAAAACTCTTCTTCCCTCATGTTGTCTCTTACGACTTGCTGTCATCATTTATTGATTTCCCTAGTCTGAAACTGGAGAAGCAATCATATCTCTTTCTTTCTTCTTTATCCATCCCATCCAAACAGTCCCTAAGTCCTGCCCAACTTATAGCTCCTCTCCCCCATGTCCCAACAGGGGTCATTTTGCCTTCATCTGGGGACCTCTTCCCTCCCCTCAGCCTTGACCTATTGGTCTCTCTATATCCTCTCTTACTTTCCAGCAATACACAAGGCAGTCTTTCAAAATAATCCTGCATCATGGGTAGATGCAATCTAAACTTCTGAATATACCCTTCTTCTTAACATCAGGTTTTAAGGAGTTTAGGGTTCAACTGACTCCCAGCATGAAACTTAGGAATTTATACACATTTAAGTGTTCATTGGGGCATATTTCCCTTCTCCTCAAGGAGTATACTTGTTTCTTTCTTTCTTTTTTTTTTATTTAGTTGGATTCTTACTCTGTCGTCCAAGCTGGATTGCAGTGGCATGCTCACGGCACCGCAGCCTCAACCTGCTGGGCTCAGGTGATCCTGCCACCTCAGCCCTGCAAGTAGCTGGAACCACAGATAAGCGCCACCACACCCAGCTACCAAGTTTTTGATTGCAGAGACAAGGTCTTGCCAAGTTTCTCAGGCTGATCTCAAATCCCTGGGCTTGGGCAATCCTCTCACCTCCGCCTCCCAAAGTGCTGGGATGGCAGACGTGAGCCACCGCACCTGGCTAAGAGTAAGCTTAATATTTCTCTTAGTACAGATATGCTGCTAATGATTTCTGTCCATTTTTATTTTTTCCCCTATCTTCAAATTGCACACACACACACTCTCTCTCTCTCTTTCTCTGTTATGCTGATTTATCTAGGCAGTTTTTTAAACTGTAGACTGAATTCTTAATTTTAGTTATTTCAATTTTTCAAATTTAAAAATTTGAAGTTGATTTAGCATTTACTTTTAGCAAATACCTTTCAGCATTTACAGTTCTCTGCTGAAATTCCCAATCTTATATTTTACATTTTGACTTTAATAATCACAGTTATGTTGAAGTCAGTATCGGTTCCTTCTAAAACATGAAGCTTGATGGCCTTTTTTTAAAAAAAAACAATTATTTTAGCAGGTTCCAACATACACTGTCTTCTCTCTCACACAGTTTGAAGCAATACCGTGAGATCCGGTTCAAGTCATTTTCCTTCAGAGAGGATTTACATGTGCTTCTTCCAGGGATGGGGGTCCTAGCAGTGCAGGACCCTCATGTAAAGTGTGGGCGCAGTCTCTGTCAGGATGATGTTACCCCTGTGACTGCTCTCAGCATCTCAACTCAAGGATCTGGAGACTTTTCTGTCATCACTCTTTTGATGGACCCTGGTGTTCAATTTTAGTCCCCTACTCTACTGTTAGAACCTGATATCCAATGTCAGCCCCCCACTCAACCCTGAGAGCTTGTCAGAGACAATGTCCAGCCTTCTGTACATTTCTATAATCTGCAATCAGCAAACAAACTCAGAGAAATAGAGATCACTTTTCTGAATTTCTATCTTCTCTCAAATTTTGGTAGGTAATTTTTCAATATATTTTTAGCTATCCTGTACCTTCAGGGACGTTTTTCTCCATCCGCTAATCTACTTTTCTCAGCAGGGTGAAGGATTCTGAGTTACCGAGTGCACCATTATTGAAAGCAGAAGTCTACCCCCACTTTATTTCTGCTAAAGGGTAAGTGGTATCCACAACCTCTAGCCAAATCTTTGACACTTTTCAGGTATTTACTGTAGTTCTTGCTAATATTATAGGATTTCCTTCTTCCTTCTGTTGCCTAACTGAGTGGTTAAAAGTACATTTCTTCCCAAATCATTCTGTTTTGAGTAGGAGTCTCACTCTGTCTCCCAGGCTGGAGTGCAGTGACATGCTCACGGCCACCGCAGCCTCCACCTGCTGGCCTCAGGTGATCCTTCAGCATCAGCCTTCCAAGTAGCTGGAACCACAGGTGTGAGCTATCACACTAAGCCAATTTTTTTATTTATTGTAGAGACGAGGTCTTGCCAAGTTGCCCAAGGTGGTCTTGAACCCCTGAGCTCAGGCAATCCTCCCGCCTTCACCTTCCAAAGTGCTGGGGTGACAGGGGTAAGCAACCATGCCTGGCTCCTAAGTCACTCTAAAGTAGATTTTTTTTAGCCAAAAGTAATAAATGAAAATGTATACTGATTGTGCCCCAATATTCTTTCTGCAGTTATTCACACTTGTTTATCACAGCACACCTCTGGTCACATAACACTGCTACCCATTTCATTTGACTCTTGGATGTGCTGCATTACTGAGGACTGTTATATTGACTCAAAGGAAAAAGTAAGTGATGGGAGGCAGGAGTGAGGAAATTATCTGCTTCCAACGTATGAGGGGAGACCAAAAAACCTGGGATTATCTTTTGGAGGGTGGACCCTTTGTAGTATGGGCTTCCCCTCTAGGTAAGAGTTCTAGGAACCCATTGGCATCGGTGGACAAGCTAGCCTTGTTGTGAGAGGCTGCGTTTGGCTTCAATGAATTTTGTTTTTTTACATTCTTTCAATGCATTTTCTCATTTCATGATGGTTGATTTATGAGCGCACCTGCCCAAATCGTGTTGGGTGTTCAGCAGTTGTTTTTTGTTTTGTTTTTGTTTTTGGATTAGAAAATATAATTTATTTAGAAAGTAAATTGGAGAGAAAGAATGACAAAGAGGAGATTCACCTCCCCAAGGTAGGGGAGGGGGCCAAAGCCAGGAAACATGGCCCGGCCACAGCTCAAAGGGCACATGATCATACCATAGCTTGGCAAGGCAATGGTCCAGCAGTTTTTTGATCAAAAACAACATGAACCTGTGCCCCATCCTTTCTATTCATGAGATCTCACCCTGAGATACTGGTTTTTTGTCTCTCTTGGTGAAAAAATCCTCAAAGGGAAAAGTTTTGCCCATGTGGAACAGGAGAAACAAAAAACGGCAGAAGCACTAAAAAGCATAAAAATTGATGCACTCAAAAACTGTTTTGAGCAGTAGAAAAAGCATCTTGCTAGGCGTGTTGCATCAAACAGAGAGTACTTTGAAGGTGACTGAAGTTTAAACATGTAAGACTAAATACACAATCTTTTATAAATAAGTTCCAGGTTTCTGTGGAGAGCATACCTCATATTATCAACATAGGAAGTTAACTGCAGGATTTTTGGTTGCTTCAAATCCCAAATTTCTAATGGGTGGCATGGAGTGGATGGAACCCTTCCTTACTCTCTTTCCTTGATGTTTTTCTTGCCATCTTATTGGTTTAAGACAAGTCCCTCGATTCTCATTCGTTTCTGCTTGATGTGAATAGGCCTAAATAAGACATAATTATTTAACAAGATTGGAAAGATACCAACTTATTTTCCTGATGGTATCACACATTTGGATCTTTTGCCTGGTTTCATGGTGTTTCTATGGGAAAAGGGGATGTATCAGAGCCAACAAGCTAAAAGCATGACCTAAATATCTGGCCTTTATTCATTACACATTTTTCCTTCACTCTAACAAAAAGTAATGCAGAATAAATACTGCTGCAACACACCTAGAATATGTAATTGCACACTGGGTCAGCTAAAAGCAATGTAATGTTTTTTAACAATCTCTGTGATGGTGTGTTCATGTCTTACATCTACTGTTATTAAATAGTCAAACGGTGTATCTATGGCTATCTAAACTCTTCCAGTCCAAACTCAATAGCTTAGTAGAATTGGGAGATGAAAAATTTCAGTCATTCAAAGTAGCAGGTATCAGGTATTCTAAGGAAATATCAGGTATTCTAAGGAAAGACTGACTATACCTGATAATCACTGCATTACTGAACTCTGTTATATTGACTTAAAGGAAAAAATAAGTGATGGTGGTAGGAGTTGTGAAATTATCTGCTTCCAATGTATTAGGAAGGACCAAAAATACCCGGAATAGTGCAGACATGTCTTATATCTACTGTCATTGATGTAATGGAGTCGAGCAACTTGTCTTAGATCAGTAAGACAGCAAGAAAAACATCATGGGAAGGGAGTACGGAAGGGTTCTATCCACTCACTGTATGAAATTTGGGATTTGAATCTGCCAAAAACTTTGCAGTTAACTTCTTATATGGATGATACAAGGGTGGATGCCCCCCCAAAAAAACCCTGGGATTTATTTATTAAAAATTGTGTATTTATTCTTACATGTTAATAGTAGTTCAATGAATGCTTGCTGAAGGAATGAAATGACAGTGAAATTACTTAATTATTCAGTTAATCAAACATATCAATCATGTATGGAATTTTCTGAGTGCTGATGGCTTTTCAGAAGTTTATTTAAATTAGGTCATTTGGTTACCAGAGTACCTAAAAGAAGTGAAAAATGTTGAAGAGATATGAGGAACAGATAAGGGAGGATACAAATACTTTAATATTTTGGAAATTCTGGTAACACACAGAAAAACATACTTCATTTCAAAAATCAAAAATTATGCTATTAATCTCAATTAAATTCAGTAAATGACACAACTCATTTTCATGAAGTTTTTAAAATACAAGGCAAAATAGTGACATGCAGCATCCAAATTCTTTATTTTCTTCATATCTTGATATGAAGAGCTGGAAGGATACTCTTTAGTAGAATAGAAATGTATAAATATCCATGATCTCTATATGTGCAAAACTACAAGCTTCCATTCAAATATTAGGTATTATAAGTTGACCAAAACACTAAACTTAAATTCATTTCTGTCCTAGTTTTTTTCTGACAAAATATTCTATTTTATAAACGTATTGCTTTGGACCAAATATTCAGTGTGGTTGGAACTGATTGTATAAAGGATCAGTTCTCAGAAAAGAAGCTCTAGGATAATTAAAACAGTGAAGAATCACTTGTTTTTAATTGATCATCCTTTGGGAGATAAGTGGTTTATTTCAAGAATAAAGTCATTTCATATCACCAGCAGAAAAAGAAGTGAGCTGGGTGATAAAATGTGAATTCAGGCAAAGAGTTTTATAGCAACCCGAGTTAACCATAGGACTCTGATTAATTAAAGTGTACTCCTTTATTTCCTTTCACCTGGAGGAAAATAATTTGTATTACATTCTCAGTCACGTACCGATTATCTGTGTTGACCAAACACAGGTCGTCTATGTAATGGACACTTACCCCTCAGGTCAGCTCTGCCTGAAGTTAGACAAAGACTTAAAATTAGGCTCAAACTTGAGAAGTGCTGCAGCTCTTTGTTTCCAAAAAAAGCTCAGTAAAAATAAAGGATAAATGAGGAACAAAACAGAAGTTGGAATTTGTAGACCAGATTAAGTGAGAACATCTCAGTCAAAATATGAGCACAGAGAATGCAGTGGTTGGCCCAATTTAACCACACATCAAATCACCAGGCTTCCGTCCCCATTTAGTCAATGATGCCAAAGCTTCTGCCTCAGAAGGACTAAAAGGCACTGCTATCATTTGGATATCTGTATCCTCCAAATCGGATGTTGAAATTTGGTCCCTGGTGTTGGCGGTGGGGCCTAATGCGGGAGGGTGTGGGTCATGAAGTGAATCTCTCGAGAGTAAATTAGTGCCTTCCCTTGAGGGGGAGGGTGGGTGGGTTCACTCAATTAGTTCCTCCAAGAGATGGTTGTTAAGAAAAACCTGGCACTTCTCCTCTCTCTCTCTTGCTTCCTCTCTTGCCATGTGATCTCTGCACATCTATCTAGCTCCCCATTCCCTTCCACTGTGAGTGGAGCCAACCTTTGGTCCTCACCAGTCACAGATGCTGGTGCCATGTTTCTCCTCCATCCTGCAGAACCATGAGCCAAATAAACCTCTTTCCTTTATCTATGACCCAGTCTTAGGTGTTCCTTTATAGCAACACAAAACAGACTAAGATGGCTACTTAATAGCTTCTGGCAAAGATTGGATTCTAAGAGAAGACCAGTGCCAGGGAAATTAAAGCCAATAAGAAGACACTTGAAGCTGGGTTTGGTGGCTCAGCCTGTAATCCCATGCTTTGGGAGGCTGAGGTGAGTGGATTGCCTGAGCCCGCAGGTTCGAGACCCGCCTGGGCAACTTGGCGAGACCTCATCTCTACAATAAATAAATTTAAAAAATCAGCCAGGCGTGGTAGCATGCGCCTGTAGTTCCAGCTACTTGGAAGGCGGAGGTGGAAGGATTGCCAGAGCCCAGCAGGTCTAGGCTGCAGTGGCCGAGAGCAGCCACTGCACTCCAGTCTGGGCAACAGAGTGAGACTCCAACTCAAAAAAAAAAGGAAGACACTTGCCCTACAAGATGTCTTGTAAAATATGGTAAACTCCAGAAAAGATGAGGCAGAGAAAGATATTTACAAAAGGGAAGAACCACACAGAAATATTCAGAATACCAAACATGTTTTATTAACCTCATACAAATGAAGGACAACAAAAATAAAAAACAATATTATACATATTCTCAAATGATACAATTGGCAATCCACAGTACATGAAAACTATTTTGCCAGTAACCACGTGAAAAAATGTTCTAGCTCTCTTATAATCCAAGCAAGGAGATGACATTTTATAATCATATGAAGGAAAAAAAACAAGTTGGTAATAACAAATGTTGACAAGAATGTTTGCAAATAGGAATTGTCACATATTTCTGGTCAGAACGTAAATCAGTACAACTAGTTTGGAAACTAATTTTGTAATAGCCATGAAATTACAGATGTGACTATTCAATAGTCCAACAATTGCAGGTTTAGAAATGACCACACTTATTCACATGGAGACAGTATTAGGTTGTTCACCGTGGAATTGGCTGTGAAATCAGGAAGAAAGCGAGCGCTCTCATAATTCTTCAGGAGGAAACTGGGTAACAGTGGAAGCCAGGGAAGTTGTTGGAATGAAAGTTTCAGCTGGACGCAGTGGCTCATGCCTGTACTTCCAGCACTTTGGGAGGCAGAGGTGAGATGACTGCCTGAGTCCAGGGGTTCAAGACTAGCCTGGGTAACTTGGGGATACCTCGACTCTATAATAAATCAAAAAATTAGCCAGGTGTGGTGGGCTACACCTGGAGTTCCAGCTATTTGAAGCCTGAGGTGGAAGGATTGCCTGAGTCCAGCAGGCTGAGGTTGCAGTGGCCATGAGTGTGCCACTGCACTCCAGCATGGGCAACAGAGTGAGACTCCGACTCAAATAAATAAGTAAATAAATAAATAATTTTTAAAAAGAAAGTTTCAAGTAACTTGCTTTTTTATTTAAAAGGGTATGCTTACAGTAGAAGACTAGTCACTTAGATTTAAAAAGCAATTCCTGCCATAAGAGTAGATGCATAGACACTTACCACATTCCAGCTGGGCTCGGTGACTCAGACTGTAATCCCAGCACTTTGGGAAGCCGAGGTGAGTGGATTGCCTGAGCCCTTGGGTTCGAGACCGGCCCGGGCAACTTGGCGAGACATCATCTCTCCAATAAATAAAAAACAGCCAGGCGTGGTAGCACACACCCGTAGTTCCAACTACTTAGAAGGCTGAGGCAGAAGGATCGCTGGAGCCCAGAAGGTTGACACTGGGGTGGCCATGAGTGTGCGGATTACAAATTTAAATTATTTAATAAGAAAGAAAAATACCAGAGTTTTACTTCTTGAATAACAACATATGAGGCCGAAGACTTAACAATGGTTCAAATAACCAATAGAAGTATATTTAAGGAAGCACTTCTTGAAAGTGAGATTTCTAAAATAGTCATTATTTATGTATGACAAGTGCTATATTATTAGATGTATCGAAGTACAGCTGCCTACTAACTTATTTAACCTTCTAATAAGCATTTTAATACAGAATATTTTAAATTTTAATAGAAAAAATAATAACCTAAGTTCCTACCACGTGCCATGTATAATTTTATATCAAGTATGTATTACATTCTTATAACACTTCTGTGAGTTAACTCTTGCTTCTCTCCAATTTGCAGACGAAGAAGGTAGTTACACCTACCTTTGTTCATATACAAGGGGAGGATTTGAATCCAGGTCTCAAGGGATCCAAGAATCTTGCACTTTCGATGGCAAATAGTTTACATGTTGCAACATAGACAGAAACACAATAGGATAAGGAATTGGATAAGTATAGGGGTTGAATAGTGTTGCTCCAAATTCAGCGCGTCACAAAACCTCAGAATGTCAACTCTTTTGGAAAAAGGATCTCTGCAGACGTCATCAGATAAGACGATTCTAACTCCAACAACTGGTGTCATTTTAAGAAGAGAATAAAACACAGAGGCACAGACACTGGGAGGAGGCCACGTGGAGACAGAGGCAGAGACAGGAGTGGTACAACTGCAAGCTAAGGAGATTCCAAGAGGCTGAGAAAAGGCAAGAAAGGATCCTTCCCTCACTTCCAGAGAGGGCATAGCGCCGCTGACATCGAGAATTTGAACTTCCAGTTTCTAGAACGGTGAGAGAGACATTTCTGTTATTTTAAGCCAATTTGTAGTACTTTGTTACAGCAATCGTTGCAACAGCCCTAGGAAACCAATACAGGGGTAAATCCAGGACTCCAAACATATCATGGTCATATTCAATTTCCATTACATTTTGGTGAGCTACAACTTACTTTCCTTCAGTTTAGAGACGAAGCACACAGTGGCCTACCTTTTTTCATGTACAAAAGGAGAGTTAGAATCCAGGTCTTTAGGAATTCCACATTTCTGTACGTTCCAAGGCAAAAACAGTTCACCATGTTAAGATATGTGTGAAAATACAAAAGAATAAAGAATTAGATAAGAAATTTTGAAAAGCCACCTTAAGGATTCTTGATAGGTAATAATGATGATAACTATTAGTGAAATTCATAAAAGAACTATTTTATTTAAGTGGTTAGATCTCTGCTTTATAACAATTTCTTTCAAAACTTTAAGCAACATTTACTAATTTCATATTTACTGCCATCACCATAAAGCATAGTCAATCTCATGAGATTAAATTTGGGGGGATGTAACTTATAAATCATGTTCCACTTCTAAGATGTTCGTTCCTATTTGATTTGTGGTAAAGGTTATGGATCATTTAAAATGGAATAAATGTTTTGCTTTCAGAAACATAAAGATTATAGACTAGTGTTTGGAAAACTGGTTTATTCTTCCAATAAAAAAGAAAAGAAAAGAAAAAAAGAAAGCTGCAATGTTTTAAGTTTTTGTTCAGATTTCAAAATTAGCTTCTTATTGGGGAGAACCAGCTGCGTTCTGATTTTCTGTCATCTCTTAGCAAGAGTGATAGTTCATTATGAATTCAGGAAGGCTTAAGTTTCTGTTACCCATTTAGACTGAATTGGAGCTGATTGATCAATCGTCCTGGACAATAATGTGTTGACCTAGCATTACTTTTGTAGTGATTCACCCACATGCATCACCACTGACCGTGAAAAACCATTAGAGTTGTGATCAGAATGCAGAGGTTTTCATGGATAATGACTCAATGGCACTTAATTGAGGGGTCGAGAAAACCCAAAGGCTGTCCTTACCAAAGAATCCAGATGCCATCAAACAGTAGGCACGATGGTATACTTGTTAAGTACTTTGGAGTCAGGTATACATGGTACAAATACTAATACTTTCCCTTGCAAGCTGTAAAACCTGGGAAAGGAGCCGTGCCCTCTCTAAGCCTATTTTCCGATAGGTGTATTGGGTTAATAAAATTACCTGCCCACAACATATCAATGACAGGGAAGGTGGCATGATCAATCCTAGCAGGGAGAATATTTTATTTTTATCACTGTTTTGTTTGGAAATGCTGGTGTAGGTAAGAATAAAGCAGCAGATTGACTTTTGTTATTTTTAAATTCCCTGTGGCTGTGTACTCACTCCTTTTACTGTTCCCCCCACTCAACCCGAGGCAGACAACTGGGACTCACTTCAAAATATTACTATGAGGATCAAATGGGCAGTCCTGGTGATATCTCAGAGTTGCTGCCAGTGGTAGAGGTAGACTTCTTTATTTTTCAAGACTCCTGGGTTCTTGGAAAGGTGAGAACAGACAGTTACCTGCTCCTAAGAAGGTAACGTAACTAGACAATGCTTTCTAGGATCTGCTCATGACCATGGGGGTCATAAGAGGGAAGCATTGACTTTGGAGCAAGCACATGGGAGAAAGGCCTCTCACAGTACCCAAAAATCTCCACTGAATGGCTCTTGTGGAATATTTTCATAGAGATCAGTAAGGGAGCTAGCCACGTAACTCTAGACAAAGCACAGGACCGAGATGGCAGCCAGGCCAAAGAATAAAGGAAATATGAGAAATTAAGGATAGATAATTGGCATAAGTACCAAGATGCTCTCTGATAAGGATTATGAAAAGTAATAATTTAACAATAAGGCAGACTTAAAAATCTAGATAATAGCAACAAAGATAAAATGCGGGGAGAGGAGCAGAGATGCTGTCATGTTCTTTCTTTTTTGTGTGTATGGGAATTTCTGGCCAGATGCTAACAGAGACAGAAATACATGTGTGTACAAATATGTGTCAGAAAATTACAAAAAACTGCCAGAAAGGAAACATAGCACCTGGATAAATAGCAGGAAGTATGAAAAACAAAGTGACAAATGAGATGAGAGAAGGTTAATGATGAACACCCAGATGTAACTCTAAAGGAATTTTAAGATTGAAAAAAAGTGGTACATATACACAATGGAGTATTATGCAGCCATAAACAAGGACAAAATTATGAATTTCTCAGCAACTTGGATGAATTTATAGAGTCTATAAAACTGAGTGATCTATCACAGAAACAAAGAACTGAGTATAGCCGGGCTAGGTGGCTCAGCCTGTAATCCCGCCCGCCTTGGGAGGCTGAGGTGAGTGGATTGCCTGAGCTCGCGTGTTTGAGACCCACCTGGGCAACTTGGTGAGACCTCATCTCCACGATAAACCAAAAAATTGGCCGGGTGTGGTTGCGTGCGCCTGTGGTTCCAGCTCCTTGGAAGGCTTAGGCGGAAGGATGGCCAGAGCCCAGCAGGTCGAGGCTGCGGTGGCCGGGAGTGGCCACTGCACTCCAGTCTGTGTGACAGAGTGAGACTCCAATTCAAAAAAAAAAAAAGAACTGAGTATCACATGTTTTCACTCATAAGCAGACCTTGAACAACTATCATAGTACTATAAGAAAGGAATCGGCAGTAGTGGGAAACTGCCAGGGGAGCGCAGGGGCAGTACTGGTAGTAATGGTAACTCCAGGAAAGGGCGGGCACATCTTATCAGCAAGAGTACCTGCATAATGAGCTTTTGTATACCTAACCCTGAATTGTACCCCACATCTCTAAAATTAAAAATTTTTTTTAAAAGATATGACACAAGTTTGACAATCATGTTCCTAAGGGGATAAAGCATCACAACTTTGTCTAGCTCATAGAATCAAGTGACCTGGATCAGAACTCAATACTTTCTAAACTGGATATACATAAAAAGCCAAACCCTGGCAGCATTCTGTAGAATTTTTCATACATGCATTCTGGGATTCGATTTGTTGGATTTTAAGTTTGGGGGCTTTTTGTTTTGAAGTTTAATGTATCTATGAGAGGAAAGATTGATCTGGAATTTTTCTTTCTTGTTTTATCACTTTCAGCTTTGGGTATCAAGGTTAGAGTAGTTTTATAAAATGATATAAGAAAGAGCTGTCTCCTTTTCTTTTTTAGGCTGTTCATAAATTCATTACTTAAAGAGAAAAATTATAAATTCAAGAGATGTGCCAAAATCTCCCACTATATTTGTATATTGATAGTTTCTCTTTTTAACTCTTTTTAACTCTGTTTTCTCTTTTTTACTCTATCAATTTTTGCCTTGTATATTTGAAGCTATCTAACTATTGGGTTACACGTTTGCAATTATTAAAACTTCTTCTGAATTATATCTTTTAAATTATGATTTAATTACCCTAATACCTAATATTACCTTTTAGTGTATATTTAATGTATTTATTTTTTAAAGAAAACTGACATGCTTTATTTTATAAAATTCAATCACTTGCTATTTAGTAAAAAAATTTTTTTTAACTTAGAAAATGTTTTTGAGAAAAATAGAATAAAAATTATATTCCAACACTCAGAAATTAAACATTAATATATATCCTTCTAGATCTTTTCCAATAATTTATAATGTATACGTATTTATAAAATACACATATACTATAGATAATTTATGTGCATATGTGTCATATATGCATATTTATATAATTTAACCCAAATCAGATCATGCTATACACTGCATTTTCCACCTGCCTTTTACAATTTAGCAACCTTCATATTTCCATGATTTTCTGGCTCAAAATCAGCAACTAATCCAGGCTCACACATTGCATCTAGTTATATATCTTAGAAGATACAGAAAAAGGTGAATAGTGTAATAAATTCTAATACATTCATTACTCCACATCAGAAGAGTGTAGTAGAAAAAGATTTTAAAATATATGTCCTGGATAAGATGAAAAACAAATCACAAAATAATGTCTGAATTCCCGAATTTACTAGATTCCTATAAAGAAGAGTTTTCTAAATTAAGGTAAGCATACAGAATCTTGGATTCTATCAGGAGCTGAACATAACTTCCCATAATATTTAATTATATCTCTAATTGGAACCTGGGGATGATTAGTTCTATAAGCCCCTATTATTCACCTCAATCTATTTATTATTTCCTTAGGACATATCTGAAATCTCCAATCAGCCCAAAGAATACTGTCCAATGTCACTTGAAAACTCTACTCTTAACAAATTCCTTTCAGGAAAAAAAAACAAAAACACTTAACTGGTTCAAGAAAACCATGTTTTTAACCCCACTCCTTTTCAATCTTGTTATTACATATGATGACTAGAACTCCTCTGAGTGTGTTTTCTAGGATTATTTGCCTCATTCAGTGTGCTGGGGTGTGCATATACACTGATGGTCAGCAAAGTGCTGCTGTTGATATTGGTTATTTTTGGAGACTGCAATAAAGCATCTTTTAAAGTCATGAGTTCAAAATGAATGTTCCATGTTAACACATTATGCTCCTATATTTTATTTTAGTATAGCATGCAATTTCATTCACAAGAAGACTTTCGACGGAATTGTTACAAAACGGTCTAGGTTTATCCCCCTAGTTTTCCTTAATAATGTTAAGAGTGTAATAATGGAAGGATTTAAAATAAATCATTTTAAATCTTTCAAAGTTCTCTTATATTTTTACTTAAAATGGAAACCAGCCCAATTCCTCATAGAGCTAATATGCATGGGGTTTTTTGAGTAAACATAAAAACTGACCCCTCCAGTCTTAAAACTTAAAACTTACATTTGTCTTATCTGAGTTCCTTCCTCAGGAGACTGACCCTCTGGTAAGGCACTGAAACTCACCAGAACATAGTATCCAGACAATGAGACACCAAACCCCTCACTCATCATAATCACCCAGAGAGATGGATTTGAGGCAGAATCTCCTGTTCTCCTCAGATGGTATCACTCAAATAAAAATACTTTCTTTCCTGGAAATACTTGTCTCAGTGATTGGCTTTCCGTGTGGTAAGCAAGAGGATGTGACTGAACACCTTGACTTTGGGTAACAAAATTACACAAAATAAATGACATGTTACAAAGCATAGTACATTAAATTACACAGAACGGGACAGAGGCACAACAAGCATAATAATTACTTTTAATGACTAATTTCTCCCATCGAAGCATAGTCTTTCAGGCAGATTTTTGATAAATCTAATCTCGATGACCTTAAAATACAGAAAAATTTAAAAACTGAATGACAGAACACATGATTTAATATTCACCATTGAATAATATAAACTTCACACTGCCTTTCACACAATGAAGTCTCCTTGTCCAGAACATAATAGGTATCCAGCACACGACTGTTGGCTGACTGGCACAGTAAATGAATGAATGAATGAAAATGTACCCTGATCCAGTATGGAAGTGTTCCAGGAAGAGTTGGGTCTTTAACTTGTTTATCAAACAAAAGAATAATAGGAATTGCTAGAGAGAAGAACGGGGCAGGAGGGGGACCTTATTTGGTAAGAACCATCCAAGCCGGGCTTGGTGGTTCAGCCTGTAATCCCACGCCTTTGGGAGGCTGAGGTGAGTGAATTGCCTGAGCCCGCGGGTTCGAGACCCTCCTGGGCAGTGAGACCTCATCTCTACAATAAATCAAAAAATCAACCGGGCTTGGTAGCGCATGCTTGTAATTCCAGCTACTCGGAAGGCTGAGCAGGTCGAGGCTGCGGTGGCCGGGAGCAGCCACTGCACTTCAGTCTGGGCGACCGAGTGAGACTTCAACTAATAAAAAAAAAAGAACCATCCAAAAGACAGCTACGCAGGGTCAATTCAAAATATGTCAAAAGAACACGTTTGGGGTCAATTTTAGGGGCTGCCATTTTAGGACTTGCCGTCTATTGTGTGATGCTATACCAGAGTCAGACTGGAATTTGGTATCTTATTGCCGGGAGCGGCCACTGCACTCCAGTCAGAGCGACTGAGTGAGACTCCAACTCAAAAAAAAAAAAAAAAAAAAGATGTGGGGTACAATTCAGAGAGAGGTATACAAACGTTGATTATGCAGTTACCCTTGTTGATGGGCTGTGTGCCTAAACTTTAGGGGTGAGGGGATGGTGAGAGGTGTAACGAAGTGTGCACGACCTCGTTTTCAGTCAAGGCCTGGAATTAAATTTCTCATGGACCAGAGGGAATTCATTCGGTCAGTTGGGGGGCCTCAAAATTTTATTTTTGGTTTATATCTTAAAGTGTTTGAATTTTTAGTTTAAAAGATAGTAGTCTTAGGTTCCCTGTGTGTCAATAGTAATTATCTTCTGTTGAATTCCATTAGCATATCAGGGACACTTTATTTCAAATTTGCCATCAATTGGTGATGATCTTCACACTCAGGCTTTCTCTCTTTGCACTGTAGACTTGATGCCTTAAATCAATTGTCTGGAAAGCACAGATGTACTGATGGCAGTTGGCACCTTTGGAAAAACATCTCTAAGTTCTGTGAAGTGAAAAGAGCTTGGAAGGAGAGAATATTCTATCTCTTATTACACCTCTTTGCAGGTCTGATTGTGATCTATCAGATTTCTTTATTATTTTCTTTTTTTTAGTTGGAGTCCCACTCTGTCACCCAGGCTGGAGTGCAGTGGCACGTTCACGGTCACCGCAGCCTCGACCTCCTGGGCTCAGGCGACACTTCTGCCTCAGCCTTCCGTTGCTGGAAGTACAGGCACATAGCACCAAGCCTGGCTAATTTTGATTTATTGTAGAGACAAGGTCTTGCCAAGTTGTCCTGGCTGATTTCAAATCCCTCAACTCAGGCAATTCTCTAACCTCTGCCTCCCAAGTGCTGGGATTACAGGCATGAGCCATCATGCCCAGCTCAGATTTCTTTAAAGCAAGCAATACTAGAAGGAAAGTTAAAAGCAGCCCATACTTCATTCAAATGCAGATTGGTCACTCTTTAATGGGTTTGTTTGCTTTTTTCCTTTCGGCCTGTTTGAGTTCGTTGTAACTTCTGGATGTTAGACCTTTGTCAGCTATATAGTTGGCAAATATTTTTTTACCCATTCGGTGGAATGTCTCCTCACTTTCTTGATAGTTTCTTCTGCTTTGCAGATTTTCAGTTTGATGAGGTCCCACTTGTCTATCTTATCTCTTATGGCATTCACTTTTGGAGAATTGATCAAGAATTGGTTGCTTACTACAGTGTGCCTAAGAGTGTTTCCTACATTTTCTACTAGCATTCTTATAGTTTGACAAGCAGCCAACAGATACATGAAAAAATGCTCAGCCTCACTAATCATCAAAGAAATCCAAATTAAAACCACACAGAGATACCACCTAACTCCAGTCAGGATGGCCATCAATAACTCAAAAAGCAACAGATGCTGATGAGGATGTGGAGAAAAAAGGAACACTTTGACATTGTGGTGTGAGTGTAAATTAGTACAGCCTCTGGAAAACAGTGTGGTGATTCCTAAAAAACCTAAAAGTCAACCTTCCATACAATCCAGCAATCCTCCTTCTGAAAATATACTCAGAGGAACTCAAATCACCCTATGAAAAAGATACCTGCACACAAGTTTATTGCGGCACTATTTACAATAGCAAAAACATGGAACCTACCCTGCTGCCCATCAAAAGTGAACTGGATAATGTGATACATATACATGATGGAATATTACGCAGTCATAAAGAAGGACAAAATTATGGACTTCGCAGCAACTTGGATAGACTTAGAGTCTATCATACTCAGTGATCTATCACAGAAACAAAGAATTGAGTACCACATGTTCTCACTCATAAGCGGGTCCTGAACTTTTACTATAATACTATAAGAAAGGGATTGGCAGTAGTGGGATTTTGCTGGGGTGGGGGTGGGGAGGCGAGGCATGACATCAACAAGGGTCCCCGATCTCAAACCAGGTGAAGAGGAGACCAAAGGGAGGTCCAAAGTTTACCTGTACAATGACTGCATGTGTCCCTAAATTGTATCCCACATCTTTGAAATAAATAAATAAAAATGCAGATTGGGGTTTACATAAGCTTTTCAGATGAATTGATTTGCCTTCAATGACTCACTATTCCAGTCCCCCCGGCACTCAATTATTTTGGGTATTATAAATACAGCTGCAATAGAGCATTCAGAAACACAAATCCATCCCGAGAAGTTGCCAACTTAAAAAAAAAAAAGTAAAAAAAAAAATGGTGACATCTGCAGACAGAAAAACAACTATTTTTAGATGAGCCCGTTGTTATAGAAGGAGGCATTACAGAGTGACAGACAGTTCTTTAAAAACCTATTTGATACCTTTCTCGGATGTTTTGAGATGGAGGAAACTCGAATTGCTTTGTAAAGATTTATAAAGATTTGTGGAAGCAGATGATGGCATCAGCAGTAAGTAAGGTGACACCTGCATAGCTAGGGGACTTCTGTTCCTGCTGATGTCAACAGCAGTTCACATCCTGGAAGCAGAAGCAGTCCCCTAAACACAGTTTTAAGTGCTCATGTGCACTGCGCAGTTATCTTACACCAGGTTCTATATTAAAAAGTTTGCAAACATTTATTTTTTTAAATCCTCACTAGAACCCTATGGGTTAGTCTCTGTGATGACTTTAAGAGGAAGTTGAAGTGCTATGAAATTGAGCGGCCCCAAAGTGACCCAGCAAGCGACAGAGACAGAGCCTGTGCCAGTTTTGTTAGTCCCCAAAGTGTGTGACTTTACCCATTCTCCACCATGAAGCCAAACTGTACTGCTTCCTGATCAATAATGTGCATTCACTTACTCAAAGTCCTCTGTTTTACCTCAAAACAGAAGTGTATTACGTCAATATAGTGTTTATGTTTCAAACAACTTGCTCACAGTATTGACTGAGGAAAATCACTACAGGAAATTCTCTTTCCATTACAGCAACTTTTCATATTGTCCCAGAACAGGAGGTGAGGCTGTCAGAGAACCCTGTTTCTACTCAAGCCCAACATGAGGCTTAGTTCTGGTCAGAATTCAAATTGCTGACACTTCAGTCTAAAAATATCTGCTCCAGCTGCTAACGAAGCTGTTTAATAGTGATCCATGAACTAAAAGTGAAATGGATTTTTTTAAAGTGCTGTGACATAATTTCAGTAAGATATTCAATTCATTCCTTACTTAGTTGAAAGAATATGATAAATTCCACCAATCAAGAGTGGCAAATGAATTCAACTATATTTTCTTGTCAAATTATCTTTGTGTTTAATTTATTTCAGATTTATCTGTCTTATACACCTGTTAGTCCTGCATTACAAATATTTCTAAAGCCCCAAAGCATATTTTAATCTTTTCAAAAAATTCATCTATGACTTCCTATTCTTTTATTTCCCCTAAACTCTAAAATTACTCAGAAATTAGTTTTTATTTCTTTTTCTTTTCTTTTCTTTCTTTTTTTATTTTTGAGTTGGAGTCTCAAAAGTGCTGGGATTACAGGCGGAGCCACCGAACCTAACTCTTTTTCTTGTGTCAAGAAATTGTCACTTGCCTGGGAGCAGATATTTACTTACAAGTATCATGTAATGATCCTAAAATTAAATGCATTAAGAGTTTTATCATGATTAACATTTTTTTCAACTGAACATGGACAAAATTATTGCGTAAAGTGATAAAACTTTCTTAAAAACAGAGAGACTTATTTGGGCTATCATCTTATTGGGAATAGTTTTAACTGGTAAGTTTACATTTTGAAATAAAAATAAAAAATTTGGAACAATGCATCTAAAAATTGTAATACTAAAAATGACTTTTTGTATATTCAGATCAATATACTAAGTTTTTTTTCTTTTTTAAATGAAGAATTCTAATTTCTAGGCAGTCCTATGCCAAACTATAGAGACACAGTTTTTTATAAAACTACTGGATAGGCTTAGTGTATGTTTTGGATTTTAAAAAAAAAAGTTGAATGTTTTTCTTCTCATGTTGAATTGACCTAGTAAGTACGCTTTCTAACGATATAGCTTTTGTGGGGAGTCAGATCCAATGTTTTCAGCCTCATACAAGTTACCCATTTAGGTTTTAAAAAAATTAAACAGGCCGGGCTTGGTGGCTCAGCCTGTAATCCCAGCACTTTGGTAGGCTGAGGGTGAGTGGATTGCCTGAGCCCGTGGGTTCGAGATCCACCCGGGCAACTTGGCAAGCCCTCATCTCTGCAATAAAATCAAAAATTAGCCGGGCATGATAGCACGCACCTGTAGTTTCAGCTACTTGGAAGGCTGGAGCAAAAGGATCACCTGAGCCCAGCAAGTCGAGGCTGC
>NW_007245953.1:79670-98354 GCF_000164805.1 Carlito syrichta
CTGGAGCCCAGCAGGTCGAGGCTGGGGTGGCCAGGAGTGGCCACTGCACTCCAGTCTGGGTGACAGAGTGAGACTCCACTCAAAAAAAAAAAAATTAAACAATACACCTTTGTATTGACATTCCCTCTTACACAGTCTTAAACTTGTATTCCTTGTCCCACAGAAATATCACATGTGGCCCAAGGTAGATAAGGGTTTCTTTCAAAAACAAATATGGGTATGTATTTTATTTAATGGAAATATTTTGATAATGATATACAGGGAGTCCTCAAATTTTTAAAGGAAATTATATCTTTAAAAGATAAGACACTTTGGAAGGTGGAGATGAGAGGATTGCTTGAGCTCAGGGGTTTGAGACCAGCGTGAGCAACATGGTAAGACCACATCTCTACAATAAATAAAAAAAATCAGCTGAGCGTGTTTGTTCATCCCTGTGATTCCAAGTACTTGAAGGCTGAGGCGGAAGGATCTGTGACCAGCAAGTTGAGGCTGTGGTAGCTGTGAGCATGCCACGGCATTCCAGCCTGGGCAACAGAGTGAGACTCTGACTCAAAAAAAAAATTACAGAGATAGTAGCAAACTATTTACAAAAATAAAAAAGTGAAAACAACCCAAATATATATGAATGGATGAATAGATAAACAAGATTATATATATTATATATTTTTTGTTATATATATATATTGTGTGTGTATACACACACACACACACACACACACACACACACACTAACATTGCTTGAGGTTCATATGAATTTTAGGATGTATTTTTCTACACCAGGGGAATTTTGAGAAGGATTGCATTAGATTTGTAAATCACTTGGGGTAGTACTGACGTTGTAATAATATTAAATATGAAGTCTTCCAATTCATGAACATAGGATGCCTCTCCATTTATGTGTATCTTCTTCAGTTTCCTTTAGCAAAGTTTTTCTTTAGTTTTTAATGTACAGTTTTTGCTGCCTTTGTTGAGTTTATTTCTCAGCATTTCATATTTTTGATGCTACTATGAATGGGATTGTTTCCTTAATTTCCTTTTTCAATTGTTTGATGTTAGCGTACGGAAATACAACTGATTTTTATGTGTTGGTTTTGTATCTTACCAATTTGCTGAATTCATTTATTAGTTATAACAATTTTGCGTTTTTTAATGAAGACTTTGGGATTTTATATATATAAGATCTTATTATCTGTGAACAGAGAAAATTTTGCTTCTTCCTTTCAGATTTAAATGTCTTTTTTTCTTGCTTAATTGCTCTGACTAGGATGTCCACTACAGTGTTGAGTGGAAGTGGAAAACAACATCTGACTCTTGTTCGTGATTTCCGAGGAAAAACATTCAGACTTTCATCACTGAGTGTACTGCTAGCCATGAATATTCATATATAATCTTTATTATGTTAAAGCATTTCCTCCTATTTCTAGTTCATTAAGTGTTTTTATCATGAATTGTGTCAAAAGTGTTTTGGTTTTTTTTTTTTTTTGCATCAACTGAGATGATACTATGGATTCCGTCCCATATTTTGTTCATGTGGTATATTTCACTGATTGATTTTTACATATTGAAACAGTCTTTCATGTCCAGAACAAATCACACTTGATCATGGTGTGTAATCCTTTTAATATGCTGTTGAATTCAACTATCTTGCCAATATCTTGTTGAGGATTATTGCATCAAAAATAATTTCTTTCTTATGGAGTCTTTATCTGGCTTTAATATCAGGATAATATTGATCTCGTAGACTGAGTTTGTAAGTTTTCCCTCCTCTTCAGTCTTTGAGGAGAATTTGAGGATTGGTGGTAATTCTTCTCTAAATTTTAGGTGGAATTCACCAGTAAGGCCATCTGGCCCTGGGTTATTCTTTGTTGGAGGTTTTTGATGACTAATTCAATGTATTTACCAGTTGTAAGTCTGCTCATATGTTCTATTTCTCTATGATTCAGTCTTGGGAGGAAGTGTTTCTTGAAGCTTATTTATTTTATTTAGGTCATCAAATTTACTGTACACAGTATTCTCAGTATTTTTATCTGTAAAATTGGTTATTTTGTATTTTTTTAGTTATTTGAATTTTCTCTTTTTTTCTTAATCTAGCAAAATTTCAATTTGTTAATCTTTCTGAAGAAGCATCTCTTGGTTTTGTTGATTTTCTCTATTCTCTATATCATGTATATCTTCTTTTAGTTTCTTTTTTTTTTGAGTTGGAGTCTCACTCAGTCACCAGACTGGAGTGCAGCGGCTGCTCCCAGCCACCGCAGCCTCCACCTGCTGGGCTCCGGCAATTCTTCTACCTCAGCCTTCCAAGTAGCTGAAATTACAGGTGCACACTACCATGTCTGGCTAATTTTTTTGATTTATTGTAGAGATGAGGTCTCGCCAAGTTGCCCAGGTGGGTCTCGAACCTGCGGGCTCAGGCAATTCACTCACCTCGGCCTCCCTAAGCGCAGGATTACAGACTGAGCCACTGAGCCCGGCCTTTTTCTTTTTTTCTAATTCCTTTATATATATAGATAGATAGATAGATAGATAGATAGATAGATAGATAGATAGATAGATAGGTTGTCTTCTGGGATCCATCTTCTCTTTTAATGCAAGCATTTATAGCTATAAATGTCCTCTTAGCTCTTCTTGGATTGCATCCCATAAGTTTCGGTATGTTTGTGTTTCTGTTTGTCTCAAGATATTCTCTAATTTCTCTTGTGATTTTTTAAAATTTGATCCATTTGTTGTTTAAGACTGTGTTGTTTAAGTTCTGCATTTATATGAACATTCCAGTATTTGAATGACATATTCAAAGTGCTAAAATAAAAAAGGCAGCCAGCCAAAAATACTACACATGGCAAGTTGCCCATTAAAAATTAGGAAGAAATGAAAACTTTCCCAGATAAACTAAAGATGAGGGAGTCCCTTACTTCTAAAACTGCTTTGCAAGATATGCTAAAGGGAATCCTTTAAGTTGAAATGAAAGGATGATAAATAGTAGCTTAAAAACATGCAAAGCATGAAGTTCTCCAGTAAAGGTAAATATATGAGCAAATATATAAACATGTGTTATTTTAATCTCAGATTATAGCTCCACTTGTAATTATTATGGAAGAATTAAAAGACAAAAACATAAAAATAGCTGTAAAACTATGTTAATGGGTACATAATATTAAAATATTTAACTTATGGCATTAATAACAGAAAGTGGCGGGGGTTTCTATAAAAGAATAAAGTTTTTTATGCAATTAAAATTCATTTTTATTCCTTCAAAATAGATTGTTATAAATTTATGATATTTTATGTAATCTCTTCAGTAATCATAAAGAAAAATACATAGTATGTATACAGAATAAAATAAGAAGAAATTAAAACATATCATTACAAAAAACATCAAGTAAGCACAAAGAAAAGCAGTAAGAATAAAGTGAGTGACAGAAAAATACAACAGAAACAACCCTGCAAAAGACTGTGAAGTATATTAAGAAATCTGAACTTCAGAGAGACTGACTGAGTGGGGGCTCAGGATCAAGTGGCCAGGGCTCTCTCCTGGTGAAGTGGCTGTTGCTGTAGCTGCTCTGCTTGGTCCCTAGCACTTCCCAGGGTACAGAAACCAAGCATTTTTTTTAATCCAACAAGGGTCTTCCTGGGGGAAGCTACCAGCTCCAGGTTCTGTCTCAGCACTGCAGCACCTGGCCAGACACTGGCAGCAAGGGCTATGGGGGGAGCCCAGAGGCAGAGGCCCACTAGAGAAGATGAAAGAGGCAACCTGCCACCATCTAGAAAATGGGGCAGGAAAGTGCTCACCACAGAGTGGCAGACCCAATCTCTGTGACCAGTGGATCAACTACCCAGAGGTTGATCGTGACCCAGAGGGAACATACTGAAAGCACAAACTCTGGAGGGACAGGATGAGTGCTGGGTCTCAGGCACCCCACCCCATCCTGATTCAGTTGGGGGACAAAGGGTGTGGCTAGAAAAGGATGAGAAGACTTCCAAAGAGATCAGTGGTGAGTCTGGGGCTGACCCAACCCCTCTTTCCCAGCAATCCTCTGAACTTCACACTCACATGGCTGGGGTATGACTGAGAGAGACAAACCCAGGCAGATCCTGGATGTCAGCTGCAATAGGAGGTCTGCACTCCAGGATAAGCCTGCCTGGAGCACCCCCTCCCAGGACTTGGGGAAGAGACAATCCCACACCTCCCCACCAGAGGAGATGCCACGGACCATACTAGAGAGGCAGGGGGAGAATGTAGCCCCACCCCGCCCCCACTGCCGCTGCCTCCTTCTCTGGGCTGGACACTGGGGAAAATAGAGAATGAGGCAGAAGCTCTGCAGGAGACAGTAGAGAAGCAGATGAGAGGAACAATTATAGAACCTGCCACAAGAGGGCAGGCGTTTTTTTGTCTTTCAGTTTTTAAATTTTTAAAATATTTTTCCTTTGTGCATGAATGTGTATTTGAGGGTTTGATCTGCATTTCCTCCTTTTTTTTCTTCTTTTGTTTTTTTGTTTTCTGTTTATGTGTGCACGTGAATGATTAAGTGTTCATCTTTCAGTATGCTCTTTTTGGTTTGTTTTTTATCTTTTGTTCTTTTTTGAGTGTGTGTGTGAAAATATGTGCGAGGGTTCAATTTGAATTCTTTTTTCTTCTTCTTTTTTCTTTCTCTTTTACTTCCCCTTTCATTTTGTGTTGGATGTGAGTGTGTATGTTTGGTTTTCTGGGGGGGGGGGGATTGTGACTTGTTTTTTGTTTTTGTGGGGTTTTTTTTGCTGTTATTTCAGTTTGTTTTGTGTGTGTGTGTGTGTGTGTGTGTGTGTGTTGAATTGTTTGCTTTGGTTTTTGCTTTTGTTGTTCTGTGGTTTTTTATTTTTCTTTAATTTTTGTCAATCATATTTCATTCTACTCTTTCCTGTTCTCCTCATTGCTGTTACTGTATCTTGGACTCAGGGGGTACACCCACATACCCATTGCACCATCATATTCAGTGGTGGTGGGAAGTGGGTCACAGGGAAACCATACCACAGTCAGTGAACATTGTGATTTGCAAGTACTTTCTGAATTCTAGTTCCCCATCCTCTACCTTATTTGACTTTCAAAACTACAACAGACAGCAAAGCTTCCCACCCACAGTCCTGTTTCAAAATAGAACAAATCCACAGCCCTGATCAAGGAAGAATAGAGGGGTGAGCAAACATTGGAAGTGAAAGCCTCTCCTACTGCCACTGAATAATGGAACTAAAGAGAACAGAAAGAGATATGTCACAAATGAGGAAAAACCAACAGAAAACCACAGGTAATTTGCAGTGTAACGAAGAGAAAACACCTGAGAAATCAGACTCTGGGCCCAAACAATGGAAGCCACCAATGAGTGGCCCCAGAATACAACAGGAATTAGGGAATGGATGGAAAGAGTGAATAAGACTCAAGAAAGACAAGATGTAATACTGAAAGAACTTATAATGGAGATTTTGGTCATAAAAATGTCAACCAGGAAATAAATAACATAATGACAAGCATGGAAAGCAGAATTAAATTACCAACATCATTCTTCTCAGACCTGGGAATGACAATACAGAAAATCATATGGAGACATAAATGACCATGAATAGCCAAAACAATTCTTAGCAAAAGAAACAAAACAGGAGGTATCATACTTCCAGACTTCAAACTTTACTCTAAGGCTACTATTATCAAATCAACCAAGTATTGGTACAAGAACAGGCATAGGGACCAATGGAAAAGGATAGAGATTCTGGAAACAAAATCTCAATCTCTCAACCAACTCATCTTTGACAAAGCCTCCAACAACAACCACTGGAGAGAGGAGAACCTTTTCAGTAAATGGTGCTGGGAAAACTGGCTGACCACATGCAGAAGATTGAAACAGGACCCCTACCTATCACTACATGAAAATCAACTCTAAATGGATCAAAGACCTAAATGTAAAACCTCAAACCATAAGAATCTTAGAAAATGCAGGAGAAACCCTTATGGAAATTGGAATAGGCAACCAATTCCTGATCAAAACCCCAAGTGCCCAGACCATAAGAGATAAAGTAGACATGTGGGACCTCCTCAAATTGAAAACTTCTGCAAAGCAAAAGAAACCATCAAGAAAGCAGGGAGACAAACCACAATATGGGAAAAAATGTTTTCCAACTGTATATCTGACAAAGGTCTAACATGCAGGATCTACAAGGAACTCAAACGTGCCAAAAGGAAAAAAAACTAACAGCCCATTAAAAAGTGAGCAAAGAACATAAATAGACACTTCTCAAAATAATATATAAGGGCAGCCAACAGATACATAAAACAGTGCTCAGCCTCACTAGTCATCAGAGAAATGCAAATCAAAACCTCAATGAGATACCACCTAACCCCAATATGGCCATTATTAATAAAACAAACAACAACAGATGCAGGCAAGGATGTGGAGAAAAAGGAACACTTCCATACTGCTGGTGGGAATGCAAACTAGTGAAACTTCTTTGGAAAACAGTTTAGCGATTTCTGAAAGAACTAGAAATTGATCTTCCATTTGAACCAGCAATCCCTCTACTGGGAATATACCCAGAAGAACTCAAATTATTCTACAAAAAAGATACCTGCACACGCATGTTTATTGCAGCAGTTTCACAGTAGCAAAAACATGGAACCAACCGTGCTGCCCATCAAAACTGGACTGGATTTTTAAAATGTGGTGCATATACACAATGGAATATTATGCAGCCATAAAGAAGAGTAAACATATGGACTTCACAGAAATTTGGATGGATTTAGAATCTATCATACTCAGTGATCTATCACAGAAACAAAGAACAGAGTACCACATGTTCTCACTCATAAGCGGATCCTGAACAATTTCTATAATACTTTAAGAAAGGAATTGACAGTAGCAGGATACTACCAGGGTGTGGGTGGTGGCAAGGAGGGGCACACATCAGTAAGGGTATCTGATCTCAAACCAGGGAAAGTGGGGACCAAAGGGAGGCCCAAACTTTACCTGTATGATGACCACATGTATACCTAATCTTGAATTATACCCCGTATCTTTAAAATAAAAAAAAGAAATAAATAAATCTGAACTTCAAGGGAAATAAAAACACTTTGAAGGGCAACAGTGAAATCATACAATCAGATATTCATTTTGTAAGCTTACTCTGGCTGATCAACGAAAATGTTGAGAAGACCTGCACTTAGGCATGTGAATTTTTAGATTGGGAAGACTTTGGGTTCCAATTGCTCAACCACTCCATTTGTTATTTTTATAATGTTTACTAAGTAAGTTGACCCTTGTGAGTTTCAGTCTTCTCATCTGTAAATTATGGATGACAATAGTGCTTACCTCATACGGCATTTCTGCGATCACATGAGTTAATATATGCAAAGGACTTCCTAGCCCAGAACTTGGTAATAAGCAAGAACTCAGTAAAGACCTCTTATCATCACATTATTATTTTATTATTATTATTCTTAAATCACTGGGCATCAAAAATAAATGTTTATGATCTCAAATCCCGAAAACCTCCAATACATTCACACGTTACCTTTTTTAAAATTTTAAAGATGTGAGGTACAGTTCAGGGTTAGGTACACAGTGGTCATCATACAGGTAAAGTTTGGGCCTCCCTTTTTTCCTCACTTCACTTGGTTTGAGAGCGGGTATCCTTACTGATGTTATGCACCCAGCATCCCTCCCCTGGCAGGGTCCCGCTAGTGCCAATCCCTTTCTTTTAGTATTATGATAATTGTTCAGGGTCTGCTTATGAGTGAGATCATGTGGTACTCAGTTCTTTGTTTCTGTGATAGATCCCTGAGTATCATAGACTGTGACTCCCTCCAAGTTGCTGTGAAGTCCATAATTTTGTCCTTCTTTATGACTGTGTAATACAAGGAACCAACTGTGCTGCCCAATGAAAGTGGACTGGAAAAAAAATGTGGTACATATGCATGATGAAATACCAGTTACTTTAGAACTCTATCCCTAGCAATTATTTTTACAAATAATTTAGTCAGCTCTAAATTTTATGAGAAAAACAAAAACATTGATCTTAAAGTCCATATATTTTAATGTGAAAAAATACAGCATTTGTCTGAACCCATAACTTCTGATTAAAATAGCGACTGAATTAATGATGCTTTAAGAGTATTTCTAAATAGTCTTGGTCCAGTGATGGAGTTAGTTATGAGTTAAAAACTAAACAGGAAGAAGTGATCAGGTAATTCCTTAGTTATCTTATGTGAAACAAAATCATCTGATTTTCCTAAACTCCTTCCAAACTCATAAACTATTAATATATATTACATGAAACAAACCATTCACTCTAGGTACCTTCAAGTATTTTAAAGATAAATCTCACGCTTGATATTCAGATAGGATTATAACTAATTTTGCTTGTTGTTTTTTTTTTTTTTTGACTGAATTGATTTCTGTTAATGTAACTTAATGCTCTGCTCAAAAATCATTAAGTTATCCCTGAAGAGTCTTTTAACAGTTTTCCCTAGAAACAGAGCCTTACCTGAAAACTGTGACAAAAATAGTGACAATTTCACTCTATGACAAAGTAAAGAAAAAAAAAGGGACACACTTGTGTGCAGATAATTTGACTAATTCCTGCAAAACCAACAGACCACACAGCTCACTGTAATTGCCTATGATGAAGATCATTTTAAGAGTTTTTTTTTTTAATATGCATTTTCAAGTTCTGGTGAATCTCATTGTCCTCTGAAGTAAAGTGTTTCAGTACTCGGGAAAGAGCAGACCCCAGGTCCTATATCAGTGAGGTCATTTTTCAGCTTCAACTGTCAAATTAGGTTTTTGCTTGAGTTGGCAGTAGGGCAGTTGAATTGCAAACCAAGCTTTTTGAAAAGAGAAGTTTTTAAATTATTCTACATATAAAGAACCTATGCCTAGAGAAATCAGGTCATAGAGTTTCTTCAAATATATGATGACGTTAATTTTTTCTCCTGAGAAATCTAGACCATGAAGTTGCTACCTATGGCTAAAAAGAAGATAAACTTTGGGAAGAGAAAATCTGTAGCCTAGTGATGTCCAGTCCTGAGGAATGCAGGAGGAGGAGGAGGAAAAGGGGTGGAGATGGTGGAAGTCAGGCATTAGGTGTCTCACGCCTCCCCTCACCCTCAATAACCAACTCTGTGTTGAGAGAGACCTTTATAGGAAAAACCCAAAATATCAGTGTCAATGGCCTGTCTCCCTTGACTAAGGAGAGGTGTTCAATGCCACTAGAAGAAACCCTGCACATGAGGACTTCTAACCGGATATGGGGAGATGGCTCAGAGGTAGCCCTTAGGAAAACAGATGAACTACTATGCTGAGGCAGTATTTTTGGTCCCTGGGCCTGTGTGCCACACTCAAGGGAGTCTGAATTCTTTGGTAGCTTCATCGGGAAGATGCTATTAAGATAGCCAGGTACCTGCTAGGCTCGTTGGCTCAGCCTGTAATACCAGCACTTTGTGAGACCCAGAAGAGTGAATTGCCTGAGCCCACGAGTTCGGGACCAGCCCGGGGAACTTGGTGAGACCTCATCTCCACAATAAATAAAAAATTAGCCGGGTATGATAGCGTGTGCCTGTAGTTCTGGCTACTTGGAAGGCTGAGGTAGAAGGCTCGCTGGAGTCCAGTAGGTTGATGCCAGAGTGGCCGGGAGTGTGCCACTGTACTTCAGCCTGAGCGATAGACAGTGTGAGACTCCAACTCAAAAAAAAGAAGAAGAAGAAGACTGCCAGGTACCATCAGAGGCATGGGTTCAGAGCAAAGAAGCTGATTTTTAATCTGCCTTAGAGAACAAAATCCAGTTCCATGCTGTATATAAGAGACAACCTAAAACAAAATGATGTAAAAGTGTTAAAAAGGAGGGAGGTTGGATAGAATGGCAAGAACATGGAAATGGTACAAAAATAAAAGAAGTACTCTAGACATCAGACAAAGTAAAATTCAAGCCAAAAGACTACATGTGATGGGAAAGACAAGTTAAAATCTAAAAGTCATAATTCATAAGGGAGATATAGCTCTTAAAACAATTCATGAACCAAATGACATAACAACCACCTTTTTGATGCAAAAAGTATGATAGATTCATAGAAATGAAACACACTAATAATAGGAGACATTCATACACCACTCTCAGCACAAGACAGCACAAAGGGACAAAAAGTAAATAAGGATAAAGGATGCAAACATAATGTAATCCATGATGTAGACCAAGGGCTACGTGTTGAACTTTCAGAGAAGGTTACACACTCACGGGACATTCACAAAAATGGATCATAGTTTAGGTTACAAGAAAAATATCAGCACGTTTCCTGATGTAGAAATACTATAAGAAACAATTCTGATCACATACAACGGTAAAATTAGAAAGTATTAAGAAGAGTAAAAATCAAAAAAGTTTTTACCCTGGATGCTAAAAAGCTAATTAAGTGACTCATAAGTGACAGAAAAAATACAAACTGAAATTACAAAATTTTTACAAGAGCACGATCATACTATAGCATTGACTATGAGAATCTGTAAGATACATTTAAAACAGTAGTTGGAGGAATAATCCTAACACTAAGCACTTACCAATAAAAATAAAAGAATGAAAGGAAAAAATAAATAAATGCTCATCTCAAGAAAACTGAAAAGCAAAACCAAAAAAGTAAACTCAAAGAAAACCAAGAAAGAATAAAGATAAAGCAGAGATGAATGGGGGAGAATGTATAAAAATAGTAGACCTAGTATGATAAGTAAATTAAAATCCTAAATTTTTGAAAAAAAGCTATTAATAACAGGCAAAATACTTGCTAAATCAATAATAAAAAGAGAGTAGGCACAAATATATAAATTTTTTAAACAATAAGGAGGAATAACTGTATCATAGAAGAAATGTTTAAAATATTTAAAAAGTATTTTGCAGATCTCTATTTACATAAAATGGAAAACTTGGATGAAATGGGTGATTTTCTTAGGGAATACTGTTAACCAAAATTAATCCCATGGTAAATAGAAACTTTAAGCTGACTAATTTCCTTAGGATATATAAAGTTATTATGAAATTATTTCACAAAAATGCATCAGACTCAGATGGTTTCACAAGAAAACTCTACCAAATCCTTAAGGACCAATGCACAATAGGTTTTTCCAGAGCATATTAAATGAAGAAAAATGTCCTAAGGATATTCATGAAGCAAGTATAACATTAATACCTAAACCTGATTAGGAGAGTCCCAAAACAGCAGTGCAATATAATATATCGATGTAAAAAAGAAAAATTAAGAAAATAATACACCATGATTAAGTAAGAGTTAATACAAGGTTGGTTCAACATGAGGAAAGCCATCGTAACATATGCCATTTTAGTGATCTAACAAGAGGTATATGATTATCTTTAAACAGGTTGACAAAGCCTTTGAAAAAAGTTCAATGTACTTTTTTTATGAAAGTGCTTAAGAAAATAGGGATTAATTTATGCTTTTGTAGCTATATATGTGTGTGTGTGTGTATATATATATGTCTTAGTCCTAAAGGTAGTGTCTTACTGGATAAAGAACATTGGAGGCATTCACATCAAGATCAAAACCAAGGTCAATGGGATAGACAGGATTCCTGTGTGTTAGTGAAGAACCACAGCTGGCATTACTCAGAGTCTAAACTCCCAGGACTTCAGCCATCTGCCCTTACTGACCAGGCCTCCTAAACAGGCTGAAAAGTCTCTGTTTTGCGCCATGCTTTCATTGTCCCCGTGCTGCAAGATCACTTTGCCCTCACTGTGGCGACCTCACTGTGTCGCCCTCACTGTGGCGACATCCTCCTCGCCATCAGGAGTACCAAAAAAAATTGTAACATTGTTTTATTTTCAATTCAACTACCTACTAAGAACATGGGTTATAACAACAGTATAAACATTATAACCTAGCCTGTGTTAAATAAAGATAAAACTTAATTTTAAAAAAAGAGTCCAGCTGCCTCAGACTGTTTCAGCCATCTGGAATGTACTGTAAGTCCCCTACACACAAACCTTCAAGTTGTGAACTTTCAAAGATGCAAACGTGTGTTCACATGTCCAGTCATGTAAGTCAGTTCACGTGGCTGGCATACCTTGTCACATGCATGCATCCCCTACAAGTGGTTGTGCTTTTGTGTACTTTCCTGTGCAGTACTGCATAGAATACAGTATCTTTATTTCAAGCCTAGGATGCCCAGCAGCAAGCATAAAGGCAGCAGTGATGGAGCTTGTCCTGCTGAGATGTGTCAAGTGATAACGATGGAAACAAAAGTGAAAATGATTGAGTGGAGTGAGGTGAAAAGATGGTAGACGTCACTCATTCTTATGACATGAATTGGCACGATTCTGAAGAACAAGGACAAGATCATGGAACATGTGAAGTCTGCTGTGCTGATAACATCAACAATACATTTTATCTATCTATCGATCTATCTATCTATTTAAAGATGTGGGGGTACAATTCAGGGTTAGGTATACAAACATTGATTATGCAGATACCCTTGTTGATGAGGTGTGCCCCTCCCTCCCCTGGCAGTTTCCCACTACTGCCAATCCCTTTCTTAAAGTATTATGATAATTGTTCAAGGTCCACTTATGATGAGAACATATGGTTACTCTGTCCTTTGTTTCTGTGATAGATTGCTGAGTATGATAGACTCTAAATCCATCCAAGTTGTTACAAAGTCCATATGTTTGAACATCGAAAATAATATCCAAGAAGTGTGGAAAAGTAACAGAGGAGATGGAAAACCTTCTCAGCATGTGGATGCACGGCCGGCATCAGTGTTGAGTCCCGTTCAGCTTAATGCTGATTCAAGAGAAAGCAAAATGCCTGTGTGAAGAGTTGAAGAAACACGGTGAAGAGTCAGAGGTGCATCTTCTAATGGCAGCCATGGCTGATGGCATTGGTTCAAGGCCAGAGCCAACCTTCAGAACGTAAAAATAAGTGGTGAGACATTGAATGCAGAGATGATAGCTGCCTGGGAATTTCTTGAAAGACTTCGAGAAATTATTGAGGAAAACATGTATTTACCCAAGCAGATTTCTAATGTAGATGAGACAGGGCTGTTCTGGGAGAGGATGTCAGACCGAAGTTACATCAGTAAGGAGGAGAAGTTGATGCCATGCTAAAAAGCAGCAAAGGACAGGCTCTGTTTTTGGTAGCCATGCTTCTGGCGGTGTGAAACTGAAGACTCTCTTAGTTTATCATTCAGAGAACCCAAGAGCCCTTCAACACATAGCCAAGGATTGTCTTCCTGTTGTGTGGAAGAGGAACCCCAAAGCCTGGCCATTTTCCAGAACTGGTTTTTCTGCCACTTTATCCCAGGGTTAAAGAAATACTGCTTGGAGAAGGGCATTGTGTTCAATATTCTTTTACTGCCTAACGATGCTCCAGGCCACCTTCCATTCATGGGTGACTTTCATTTCAACATCAAAGAAGGTCATCTGTCACCAAACACCACATTACTTATCCAACCTATGGACCAGGGCGTATAGTGACTTTCAAGAAATATTATTTATGTCACAATTTTTGTCAGGCAGTATAGGTGAATGACAAATCAAGACCAACATTGTGACGATTTTGGAAGGACTATAACATCTACAAGGCCATAGAAAATCATTGACTTTGCTGGGCATGAGGTTGCAGCTGTCACACATGAATATTTCTGTGAGAGACACCAATTACTTCGATTGTAGAGTAAATTAAAAAAATACTGAAATGCACTTCAAAGTTTTATTGCTGATTATAATTATTGGGTTACCTGGCAGGGAAGGCCAAATCAAACCACAGTATACCCACTAAAAGTGCAGTGTCATGCTGTTGTACTCAATCAGCATTTTAAAACACAGAATAATTACTTTCAGATCTGTTTTCTGTTTGAAGCATGAGGTTAAGAGGTTTTGGTCATATCCCAACTAATCATACATTCATTGTCCAACCTTTAGCAAGTCACTTAACCTCTGCAAATCATTCACCTCCCCTGGTCTTGTAAAGAATACATATGAATAAAGGTGAATACTCTCTGAGAACTCTCAGGATACTCAGCATTCTTGTTGAGGCCAACACTTATCAAGACTGACAAAGAAACAAAAATGAACACTTCTGCAGCGCAGTGTAGGTGTGGTGTTTTTTTCTGCACGTAGGCTGAATGTGCTATGCAAATCTACAGTATGCTGAATTATCTTCTCTTCTGAAGCTCTAAACACTGTAAAAAATGGTAGAGTGATTTAATAAACACTACTAATACGTATGTGACAGTAATTAGATGATAGACAGTAAAAACGTTGTCTATAATTCCTTTATTTACTTAACAAACACTTCTTGATCACTATTCTTTTTAGCTTTGGTGCTAATTTCAAAGAAAAATTTTTAGCCTAGAAGAAGAGCCTGATATGTTAATAAACACAATTATAATTGATAGCTAATTTCAAAGAAAAATTTTTAGCCTAGAAGAAGAGCCTGATATGTTAATAAACACAATTATAATTGATAAATAAGTTTCATTTTATAAATCGGCAATTAAAAAACAGAATAATTATCTTGGAGAAGCTTCAGAAGGTAAAAGGAGTAGCCAAAGTATAAATAAGCTAAAAAGAAAATTTTGTCCTTTTTCAACTATAAAATTTTTTGAGCTATGTTTTCACTTTTTAAAAAACTAAGAAATTAAAAATAAATTTTTAAAAAATTTTCTTAGGTATTGTGTACAATACTTAAAGTCTTCTTTCAACTTATTGATAGTCCATCTAAGCAAACAGTTCAGCTTCAAAAGCTATCATTTTGGAGATTCTCATAAAAGGAGAAATTATTTTTGCTATGTGCTAACATTTTCTCTATAACTCAATTTTAAGATTCTCTCATTCCGCATAATGACTGCTTAAAACAATTTGCAAAGGTTTATTTTAAATATCACTTACAGAATTTTCATGGAATGCACAAAAGAAAACTAGTTTGTTTTAAAATAAATATTTGATTTTATCATGTTTATTATATATGGTCTGTTCTCTTGAATCATTACTACTACTTAGAGACTTAATTGATTTAAAGTCTCTACATTGTGTATCCTTAACAAATGTTTAATTAAGCCAAATGAAAGTTTAAAGGCAGCACAGAATTATAAAAACATAATGAAAATGGTCTGCTTCCATTCCAAAATTCTATAATTTTGTCTTCTACATTTACAAACTTTAGCATTTGTTAACATTTAAGACAGGCTAAATTTTCCAGTGTACTAGTAATCTATAAAGAAAATTGGAATTAAAGTTATAAATAAGGTGCTAATAATAAGGTTGGTCCTACTTTTTTTTTTTTTTGAGTTGGAGTCTCACTCTGTTGCCCAGGCTGGAGTGCAGTGGCATACTCACGGCCACCCCCAGCCTCAACCTGCAGGGTTCCAATGATCCTTCTGCCTCAGTCTTCCAAGTAGCCAGAATTACAGGCACGCGCCACCACATCCAGCTAATTTTCAATTTATTGTAGAGATGAGATCTCACCAAGTTTCCCAGGCTGGTCTTGAACCTGCAGTTTCAGGCAATTCACTCGCCTCGGACTCCCAAAGTGCTGGGATTACAGGCTGAGCCACTAAGCCTGGCCTGGTCCTACATCTTACAGTAATGTTTCCAACTTTGTTCTGGCAATTCTATCTCACCTTTATTGAGAATTTACAATGTACCTAGTACTGTAAGGGTTTTTAATGTACTTAACTATGGATATTAATTAATGAAGGACATTAGTTAATTATGAGTTAATTAATAGGTTATAGCTATATAGAGAATGAAGAGTATATTTATTACTTCAAACAACTCTGAGAATTAGGTGGTATTATTACCAGTGTCAGGCGAGGTCAATTCTGGGTTCTTAATTTCACCACAGAAAAGAAGTTCAGAATGAGCCAAAAATAGCAAAAACAGTAGCAAGTTTACTAAAAGTAAAAGCAACAGGATAGTACACACTTTGGGTGAAGTGTGAAAGAACCCAACGGGGTGCCAGGATTCTTTGGTTTGTGGGTTTTGTGAGCTACACAAATGAAGGCATGAAATATTCTATTAGAGAGGTAGATTGTTATGGGAAATAGGTGAGCAATTCTTAGAACTGGGGTGCCACCCAATTTGTTACTATAAATGGGCATGATCAGAACTCTCATGAAACTGGAGGGTGTGTTATTAAGGATGCCAATGAGCATATCATGGAAGTAGAAGTGGCTTATGGTTATCTTAGGTTAACCTTGGCTATTGATGAACATGCTCCTGGAAGTCTCTCAGCCAGTTCCTGCTCAGTGGTTGGCTCTTCCCACAAACATTCTGAGAAACAGGATGTTAGCTACTGCAAGTGGAGTGCAGCGAAGATCTTGCTCTTCTATAAATACATTCCTACTCTGAAGAAAGAGTCATCTTTAACAGTATATGAATCTGGCCGGGTTCGGTGGCTCAGCCTGTAATCCCAGCACTTTGGGAGGCTGAGGTGAGTAGATTACCTGAGCCTGCGGGGTCAAGATCCACCCAGGCAACTTGGCGAGACCTCGTCTCTACAATAAATCAAAAATTAGCCGGGCATGGTATTGCACGCCTGTAGTTCTGGCTACTTGGAAGGCTGAGGCGAAAGGATCTCTGGAGTCCAGCAGGTCAAGGTTGCGGTGGCCGGGAATGTGCCACTACACTCCAGTCTGGGTAACGGAGTGAAACTCCAACCCTCCCCTCCCAAAAAAAAAAACAGTATATGAATCTAATTGTATCATGGAAGAAAGTTTTCCATTTCTTTTCATCGAAGATAAGCTTTAGTGGAAACTTACTATGTGCAAGGCACTATGCTAAAACCTTTACATATGGTCTCTTAATTAATCCTGACCATTCCAGGAGATAGATACCATAATTATCACAATTTGTAAAAGGAAAGACCTAAGACTTAGAGAAGCTAAATTAACCAAAGGTTACACAGTTATTAATGGTAACATTGACAGAATATTCCACTTGACTACAAAACCTCAGCCGTTCAGGTCCCATTCTCCACTCTCTTTATTCCTCAACTCTCTAATTAAAGTTTATTTCTCCAAACGCCTTTCTTAAACTTCTGGAGCACACTAAGTCTCCCTACTGTACTTGCAATTGTCTTTCTAAACTATTCCATGTAGCCTAATTACCAAGTAATCTAAATTCCTATAAGCTTTCAACATGACTATAAGTTTATCAAGTTTTAGAGTAGTTTATTATTTTGAAAGGTTGGGAATTTTCCATAGACATAAACTTTGTTAATTCAGTGAAGCTGATAAATTGTATTTATTCTTGAGGATACTGCCTATATAATAGTGTTCTTTAAAAGTTCATCATGATGATGATACTATTAAACATCTGGAAATGCAAATAAAACATCTTCTGGGTATTCTGCTGAGAAAAGAATAAAACATTGTCTGACTACAACAACATGTCATTTCCTCAAGCTGAAATGTGGAGTCTCATTTTTTTCTAACCCAAATAAACAATTAACATTCTCATAAGAAAGCTAGACAATGAACCTTTGCCTCTGAGCTATTATTATGAACAGCATTGTTATACTCTGATAGATGTGTTCTCTGTTACATAGTCTAGAACCATTTGAGAACGATCCCATAGACAAAATGATAATGCTTGAGACTTATTATAACTACTGTCAAAGCCACAGTTAGACTAATGCCTTTCAATAAGGACAGTACACGCATCAAAGACAGTCTAAGAGTAACCTGGTAGCTATTTCATAGAGAAAATTACTAAGGAGGAGAAGAAAAGAATTATAGGTGCAGTATTTACAAACAATGACATTTTTCTGGAAAAAAATACAGTTTGGGAAGAAGATAGAGGGACATGAGGACATGAATTGCAGAAATAGTGTCACAACATTGTTTCTTTGGCATGTATAGACACATTTATTTTTATTGACTATTTAAACATTTCAGTAACATGCTATAGAGTAATTCTGGGTTTGTTTTGAATTAGGCCAGGTAAAAAAATAAAATGGATTAGATAATTTTGTGTGACTGTACTTGCTGGGAAGAGAAGAGAAGAAAACGAACAATGTAGGTTAAGACCATATAGAAAGCAATCAAATAACCAACGTCAGGAGATTCTGTTGGGACATGAGATTTTTTAAAATGAAACGCACTGCAAATTGAATGAAGGATGTTTGGGTTACAACTGAAAACCCAGGCTTAACTATTCTAATTAAGAAAGGTTTCGTGGATGCCAAGAATAGAAATGTTTATTGGGCACAAAGTGCCCCAGGGGCTCTAACCGCCTTGTTCGTGTGTCTCTTGTCTGTTTCTCATTCTTCTTCTCTGATTTCAGCATGGTTTTTTCTGTATGGTGAAAACACCGATTCTAACAGCTCCAAAGTTCCATATCTTACAACCTCCATCAGCAGAGAGAAATTTTGTTGACACTCTAACACCAAGTCTGAAAATTACTGAGGAGTAGGCTCACTGACAAAGTTTGGATCTAGTGACCCATCAATTGTGATCATGGAAAAAATTGGAAGCCTCTGTAAGGGAAAGATGAGTGGAAAGGGGAGAAGTTATATTCACAGAAATTGAGTCTGGGCAGTTCAAATGGTGAATATCTACTATCCTAATAGGTGTGAGAAGATAAAACAATGATTATGAAAGTAATAAAAGAATTTCTTTTTTTTTTTTGAGTTGGAGTCTCACTCTGTCGCCCAGACTAGAGTGC
>NW_007245953.1:98593-113098 GCF_000164805.1 Carlito syrichta
CCCGCAGGCTCAGGCAATCCACTCCCCTCAGCCTCACAAAAGCCGCGGGATTACAGGCCGAGCCACTGAGTCCGGCTAAAAGAATCTCTTAGCAACAAAATAAATCAGGGTCGGGTTCAGTGGCTCAGTCTGTAATCCCAGCACTTTGGGAAGCCGAGGTAAGTGGGTTGCCTGAGCCCGTGGATTCAAGACCCACCTGGGCAACTTGGCGAGACCTCGTCTCTACAAAGAATCAAAAATTAGCCAGGCATTGTAGCATGCACCTATAGTTCCAGCTACTTGGAAGGCTGAGACGGAAGGATTATCAGAGCCTAGCAGGTCAAAGCTAGGGTGGCTGTGAGCGTGCCACTCCACTCCAGCCTGGGCACAGAGTGAGACTCGGACTCACAAAAAGAAAAAAAAAATCAGCAAAACTTCCCTACTAAAAATAAAATAATTATACTATGTATATCAAAGTGCCTTTTCCTGCACTGGAAAGTGAAAACACAGTTGCTAAAATTCCTTCCATTTTAAGAAATTAGTCTTCTATCATTTACTACAGGAGAGATTTTTCATCTCAACAAATACAAAGAAACTACTCAAAAATTGGTTGTATTAACTTAACTCAGTTAGTTTAACGAAGTTATATTTTATAGATAAGGACATTGAGGCACAAATGAATGACATACATTTCCCAAGAACAGGCAGGGCACAGACTCACTGTACTCTCCATTCCAAATCCAGAAAGCAAATAAACATAGCACAGTGTAGCAGCATAAATGCAGTTCTTCAAAGCGATCAAAGTTGTTTGTTTTTGTTTCATTTTGTTTTTATTTTCCACATATTAATAATTCTTTACAACAATGAAAGTTAGTATCAATTCTCCTCCTCACTATTAACAAGATATCTTCCTTGTGTTAGTCTGATTTGTGGTTTCCCAGCACAAATGCCTTTCCCATCTCTATTATGTCGTGATATATCACTCCAAGTGATCTTTGCATAAACACATCAAGAGCCAATTTGGCTAGCGTGGGAAACTGTGAGACAGATAGCAACAGAAACACCTGATTCAGCCCTCTCTAGTGGGCTCTAAATTAAGATTGTCATAAACTCGCTTCAAGTCAAACCAGATAGGAGAAAAGTTCCAAATCTAATAGGGATGATGATCAACTGGGAGCAGGTGTGTCTGAGTCCATTTGAGATGCTGTAATACCATTAACTGGGAGGCTCATAAACAACACACATTTATTTCTCATAGTTCTGGAGACTGGGAGGCCCAAGATGAAGGCGCCAGCAGATTTGGTGACTGGTGACACTTTCTGGTTCCTAGCTATTACCTCCTAACTGCGCTCTTATGTGTGGAAGGGTCAAGGGGGTTTATCTCGGGCATCTTTTATTTTTATTTATTTATTTATTTTGAGTCGGAGTCTCACTTTGTCACCCAGGCTGGAGTGCAGTAGCATGCTCACGGCCACTGCAGCAGCCTTGACCTGCTGGGCTCAGGCGATCTTTCCACCTCAGCCTTTCAAGTATCTGGAACTACAGGTGTGTGCCACCATACCTAGCTACTTTTTATTTATTTATTGTAGAGACGAGGTCTCACCAAGTTGATCAGGCTGGTCTCGAACTCCTGGGCTCAGGCAATCCTCTCATCTCAGCCTACCAAAGTGCTGGGATTACAGGCGTGAACCACCACGCCTGGCTAACCGTTCTTGATAAAAATTCTTAAGCGGTGCTAAATAATTTGTCATCTGCTTATCTCCTTTGATTAATTGAAAATTCTCATATTATTTTTAAAATGATGCGGCTAGAATAAATATTATTATACAAAGGACTGCTTTGTTTTGCTTGATACCATTTAAATACTCTAAATCTGGAATTAAAATTAAGTTCTCTCTTGGTTAAGACGTCAACATCATTTCACCACATTCCCCAGAAATCTGTAAAGCTACAGGCTGTCAGCCACCATTTTAAGGGTCACTGTGATGCTGTCACAACACATTTGTAAAAGTACCAGTGATGTTTCATTAAAACGTCCAGCCCCTCCCAGATATAAGATATGGTTTCCAACTTTCTCTGGTCTGCATGCTTGTGTCCCTCCAAAATTCATATGTGGATATATCAACCCCCCAAGGTGATGGCATAAGGAGGTGGGGCTTTGGGGTGATCAGGTCATGAGAGTCTAGCCCTCATGAATGGGAGTAGTGTCCTTACAAAAGATGCCCTAGGGTCAGGCGCAGTGACTCAAGCCTGGAATCTCAGTATTTTGGGAGACCGAGGTGAGAGGGTTGCCTGGGTCCAGGGGTTCCAGACCAGCCTGGGCAACCATATATATCCTGCTACTGCCAATCTCTTATAGTATTATAGCAAATGTTCAGGATCCACCTAAGAATAATCTTCTAGCTATTTAGAGTTTTAGTCTTGTTGAATACACTTTATGAAACATGATTTATATATATATATATATATACACACATATATATAAATTCTAGAATATTTCCTGGAAAGACGTTTTTCCCTCAACATACAGAAGGAAAGCAAATAACCAGACCACACCAAGTGGCTCAAATCATACCATAAGTGACAAGAATGCAGACATATGATAAGAAGTCCAAATTCAGATGAGAACTTGAAGTCAAAGTGTACATCCAAGCAATATCTTCTTCCCACTGGCATAATATTTCTACATAAGAATTTTTATTTATTTTCAGTGTGTGCTGTTGATTCCATACATAATAACGAATGTTTTTGCTTTTTTAATGCAATAAGCCAAGTTATTATCATGCCAAACACTAGAGACAATGAGCCAAAACCTCTTATTCAAATTTTAAGAGGATTTTTAAAAACTTTTATTGAAGCTCTATGAAAAAAGGAAAAGTAGTCCTTATTTATATTCCTCTCCTTCCTGAAAAAACTGCCAAACCGCACAAAAAGGAATCAAAAGTAGGGAAGAAAAGGTCATCGACACTGAAAACAGGGCATGTTGTCATTCCACAGTTCAAAAGCAGGAGAATATGTGCCAGATTCTGCCCACATTGGGTACAATGGAAAAAGAGGGCTTAGAACCAATGCACGCTTCCTCCACTCATGAACACAGAATGATGTACAGAGAGAAGAGGTTCTAGATCAAAGAGAAATACTTGCTTTTTCTCTTCTAGCTATTTATTTTTATTTTTGCAATATATTTTATTTTAAAGATGTGGGCTACAAACAAGATTAGGTATATAAGTGGGCATTGTACAAGTAAAGTTTGGGCCTCCCTTTGGTCTCCACTTTGACTGGTTTGAGATCAGGTACCCTTATTGATGTTGTATCCACCCCACCCTCGGAAGTCCCACTACGGCCAATCCCTTTCTTATAGTATTATGGTAAATGTTCAGAGTCCACTTATGAGTGATCATCTAGCTATTTAGAGTTTTCATCTTGTTGAATACATTCTATGAAGCATGATTTATATACAATAAATGGACCCATGCTAAATGAACAGCTTGACGAGCTGTGACAAATACATGCACCTATATAAACACCAACATGTCAAGATACTTGACATTTTCACCACCCCCAAAACTTCCCTTGGATTAATGGTCATTGGTCCCCACCCACTCTCACTCCTGGCCCAAGGAACCCCTGATCAGTTTTCTGTAACACAGACTAGTTTCGTCTTTTCCAGAATCTCACATGGGTGGGATGATGCGCATTATCGTGCCTGGCTTTGTTGAGTTAGTTTAGTACTTTTGAGATTCACTTATGTTGTTGCATGCATCACCAGTTTGTCCCTTTTTATTGGTGAGTTGTGTTTTATGTATAAATACATCACATTTTTAAATTCATTTACTATGTAATTGATACTTTGTTTTTTTCCAGATCTTGACTATTATGAGTAAAGCTTCCATGAAAGTTTATAGAATAGTCACACAGGCCTGTGTGTGGTCATGTATTTTTATTTTTCCTCAATAAATACCAAAGAGCAGAATTGCTGAGTCATATGGTAAGTATATGTTGAACTTCATAAGAAACTTCTAGACCATTTTCCAAAGTGGTTATGCCATTGCACATTGCCCAGTAGTTTATAAGTGTTCCAGTTGTTCTACATTTTATCCCAAAGTTGTTATTGTCTGCATTTAAAATTTCAGGTATTCTAGTAAATGTGTAGTAGCACTTTACATATTTCACTAAAGACTAGTGACACTTAGCATCTTCTTTATGTCTTCTTTGTGTACTATTTGTTCAATTAATTTTGTCAATTTTAAATTTGTTTTGTTTTTAGTTTGAGTCTCACTCTGCCACCCAGGATGGAGTGCAGTGGCATGCCCCCCTGGCAGACTCCAGCAATCCTTCCACCTCATCCTTCCAAGTAGCCAGAACTACAGGTACGTGGTACCACACCTGGCTAATTTTTTATTTATTGTAGAGACGAGGTCTCGTCAAGTTGCCCAGGTTGGTCTCGAACCTGTGGGTTCAGGCAATCCATTAGCCTCAGCCTCCCAAAGTGCTGGGATTACAGACTGAACCATCGAGCCCTGCCAATTTATAAACTTTTAAGTTAGCGTACTTGTCTTCTTCTTGGGTTGCAGATGACTTTTTTTCATTTTGGATATGAGTACTTTGTCAGATTGCACATAATGTTTCCCATCAATGCTGTAATAAATTGCTGCAAACTTAGTGACCACAAATTTACTGTTACTGTTCTAGAAGTCAGAAGTCCAAAAGTGGGTTTTTTGTTTTTGTTTTTGAGTTGGAGTCTCACTCTGTCACCCAGAGTGGAGTGCAGTGACCGCTCCCAGCCACCGCAGCCTCGACCTGCTGGGCTCCGGCGATCCTTCCGCCTCAGCCTTCCAAGTAGCTGGAACTACAGGTGCGCGCTACCACGCCTGGCCAATTTTTTGATTTATTGTGGAGAAGAGGTCTCACCAAGTTGCCCAGGCGGGTCTCGAACCCGCGGGCTCAGGCAATTCACTCACCTCAGCCTCCCAAAAGTGCGGGATTACAGGTTGAGCCACTGAGCCAGGCTCAAAAGTGGGTCTTATTGAGCTAAAACAAAGATCTTGGCAAGACCTTTAGGGAAAAAAAAGGTTTAATTTGTATGAAGTCCGATGTGTCATTTTTTTCTTTTATGGCTTGTACATTAGGGTTATATTTTTAAATCTTTGCCTCCGAGTTTAAAGTTATAAATTTCCCGCTAACTAAAGCTTATAGGACTCACCCAAATTAGGATTTGTTGTTTTCCCAATTGTGTTTCTTCATTATCATTCAGTGCAAAAGACTTTATTATTTCCATTTCAATGTCTTCTTTGACCCACAGATTATTTAGAATGTGTGCTGCTTAATTTTCAAACATTTGAAGATTTTCAAGTACTTTTTATTTTAGAATGTCAAATATAACCCCATTGTGATCAGAGAAAATATGATTTCAATATTTTTAAATTATTGAGTCCTATTTTATAATACAGTATATGGTCTATATTCTGTGAAAATTCAAAGCACACTTGTGAAAGGGTATATTATGCTTCTTTTGAGAAGAGTGATCCATAAATGACAATTAGATCAAGTTGGTTGATAGCGTTGTTCAATTAGTTTATATCTTATTATCTGTATTCGTGTCCTATTAATTTCTGAGAAAAAAATTATTTCTCTCTAGGATTCTGTTTGACTTTTTCTTCATGTATTTTCAAGCTCTATTAGTAGACGAATACACATTTAAAATAGTCATGCATTCTTGTTGAACTGACGTCTTTGTCTTTCTCAAATACCCCCTTTGTGCCTGGGCAATATTCCTTGCTCTGAATTCTACTTTTTCTTGTACTAATATAGTCACTCCAGTTTTCTTGTGATTTGTGTTTTCACAATATATCTTAATCAATCTTGTTTGTTTAACCTGCCAATTTCTTTACAAAAGTTGGTTTCTTTGAGATATCTTGTAGATAACTTGTATTTTTTATATATAATGATATATACAGATAAATTCAATTCAATTTCCCTGTTTACTAACTTTACACAACATATCAACATGTTAAATAAAGAAAAAACTGTGTTTTTGTTCCTTGTACATTAGAAAATCTACACAAAAATTCTTTCTCCGATTTCTTATTTTACTTTTTGAATCATTCTGAAAAGAGTAGTGATGGCCAATTCTTCTTTACACAGATTAATGTTCTTTTTGAAAGAACTTTCTAACAAAAGCTTAATGAATTATTGGATAGTATTATAAATACTCATATTAAATATTGTTAAACCAGAACTACTAGGAAAACATCTCTTATATAAACCCTTTAGGAAGGTGCTCATATATAAATAGCAAAAAACACACCAAACCATTATCAAAAGTACCAATTTCATTTTCATTGTAATCTGATAACAATGTTCTATAAAACTCTGGTATATGAGCCCTTTTTAGAAATAAATTGGAGTGCATGAATGGATTCTAAAGAATTTGTGTCCTCCCTGGAGTCTCAGAGAAAACTCAGTTATGTTTCTAAATGAAGGGCAATGATGGTCAGAAAACCAGATGGCATGAATTTTTGGAACTATAGAAATATTATTTTCATATAAATCTTTAATGGACAAAAGAGTAAATAAAAATAAACTGGCACAATGGAAGTTATCTTTTTAAATTTTTTTTTTATTTTAAAGTTGTGAAGTACAATTCAGGATCAGGTACACAAGCAGTCTTTGTACAGGTTACGTTTAGGCCTACCTTTGGTGCCCACTTCACCTGATTTGAAATCAGGTACCTTCACTGATAACTTGTTCTTTCCTCCTTCCCCCATCAATGTCCCACTACTGCCAATCCCTTTCTTATAGTTTGATGATAAATATTCAGGGTCCACTTATGAGTGAGAACATGTGGTACTCAGATCTTCGTAAGATCACTTAGTATGATAGACTACAGATCCATGCCAGTTGCCGCAAGTCCATAATTTTATTCTTCTTTATGACCATGTAATATTCTATCACGATGTTGACCACATTTTTTTAATCCAGTGCAGTTTTGATGGGCAGCATGGTTGTTACCTTGTTTTTGCTATTGTGAATAGTGTTACAATAACCATGTGTGTGCAGGTATCTTTTCTGTAGAGTGATTTGAGTTCCTCCAGGTATATTCCCAGATGGGGGATTGCTGGGTCACATGGAAGGTCGATTTCTAGTTCTTTTAAGAATCACCACACTGATTTCCATAGAGGTTGAACTAGTTTGCACTCCTACCAACAGTGTAGAATCATTCCCTTTTCTCCGCCTCCTCGCCAGCATCTATTGTTTTTTTGTTTTATTAATGATGGCCATTCTTGCTGGAGTTAAGTGGTATCTCAGTGTGGTTTTGATTTGCATTTCTCAAAATTATCTTTCACCTGGAATGTAGGAAACATTTGTGTGCATCACAAAAAGTGCCCCCACTCAACACAGAGAGCAGCATGCCTTTTTATAAACATGACTGAGTTGTTCATTTGTTTCTTCCCAACTTGAAAATGAACACAAATACACTGGATTGGAGAATGTTTGCATGGCAGGGCACACCGCATCTCCTTGGACAAGAAGATAGTCGTAGCATCTCATCAATAATCTTGTAGGGTCAGCCTTTTTCCCCATCTCTTCTCGTCCCAGGGTCTAGAGAGGCTGCAGGGGCAATAGTTCAAGTGACAGTACATCCATCTTCACTTCTTAGCGTTATTCTCCAGTGAGTGAGCTCAGCCTTTTATTTTGCATCTCCCTAGCATCACCACCTCCTGTGCAGTGAATGATGTGCATGTATCACCTTCCTGACACCTGGTATCCTCCTCACTTTGGAGCCCAGCAACTGGGAAACAGCAGACGCTTTCACATGCTAGATTATATTCAACAGCCTGAGGAACTGGGACTCACTCGTGTCAGGTTCAGAAACATTACCTGAGACCACGTGGCTCTGGTGAGTCATTTTGTGCATGAGGCTCTTTTCACAGTTTGCCATTGCATTTCCTGACAAATATTCAGTACTGCTCTTGGGTAAATCAAATCAGAGACAGAGAACAACCTAACATAAGGAGACACAGAGGCTAACTGACAGTCTTGCATTTGGTTTCTCGCTCCTCTCTGAAAGTCCTGCGATGGCTTTAGCTTCTGGCCCTAGAAGGCCCATATTTCTCGGTTCTATTTTTAAAGTCTCACCAGCATTTCAATGTCTATGAATTCAATGCCTATGAAAATCATCTCTGCCTCTCTCTCCCCTAAGCCACCATGTGCTCTACAGGTGTATTCTGGTCCCCGCTGATGGTTCCTTTCCCCTTCCTGTAATACACACACTGGGGTCTATGTGTCCTTATCTCTAGCCAGCTGGAGCTGAGGAGAGAAACAGAAGCCCTGTTCCAAAGTCCTGAAAAGTGGGTCTTTTTTGTGGGCTTTCCTGAAGGCAGGGCAGTTCAAGAACACAATAGCACATCCAGCAGAATCACTTGCTTAAAAAGCAATCCTCCCTGGGAAAGCTCAGTTTCACGCTCTCACCTCCCTGGTGGTCCCTTCCTCCTTCTCGGGTAAATGTTCATAGGATGTCACCTTGTAAAGAGTTCCCACCATACTCAGCAGAGAAGGGGGAAGGTAGTCCTCTGTTGACTGCCTTTTATTTCAGGGACAAATTTCCTTGCTCAATCCCTGTGTTGTCTTGTAAAGCCTCCTCTGTACAAATCTTAATCCCCCTCTAATCATGGGGGAAGTCCTCAAAAAGCCAGAGCCACATGTTTTCACTTTATGTTTTTAATATTGCATTATATAAAAACCAGTATAGAGTAAGGACACAAAAACTTTTAATTTTTAAATGCATATGTACTTTAACTCACAAAGTTTTATGCCAATACATAATGCCGTCTTTCAAAATCCTCTTCCTCTTTCTTCAAATTTTCCTTCTTTCACCTGCACTAGGTGTGCCCAGCACAGAGAAAACAGATAAAGTCCTTCATGTGTGTTCATCTCAGTGTCTCTCTGTGATTGTGGAATCCCTACGTACACTAACAAAAACTAACACATTGTGAAAGGGGAACTCTTTGCTTTAGAACACTGGCACCAAACTCTTCATTCGCTTCAGCATGTTGGCTTTCCAGTTCAACAGTACCTTGTGAAAAACGCTTTCCAGACAACAGACAAAGTTTTACATTATACTTTGTAATAACCTTATGTTATCCAGGGTGTAGATCAGGTTCTCAGCATCAGCACTATTATTTTGGACCTGCCAGTTCTGTGTGGTGGGACTGTCTTGTGCACTGTGAAATGCTCACCAGCATCCCTGACCTCCGCCCTCCAGATGGTGGTAGCACCCTGCCTGCTACACTTCCAACTACGACAACCAAAAATATCTCCCGACATTGCCACATGTGTTCCCTGAAGGACAAAAGTCACCCAGGTTGAGACCTACAGGAATAGATGCCCTATCGGCCATCCTGAAGTCACCCATTCTTTCACTGAAGGGCAATCTACTTTTGGCCACCACAATGCAGTGCCACAGTAGATACACTGTACATATTTTTTATAACATTCCTTTTTCAAATATTTTTAAATACAGCTCTTGTCAAAGACTTGACTCTACAAATAAGCTCTCTAAATTTAACAGAAAATGTTCACCATGTTTACAATATAATCTTGTTAGTGAAGCCAACACTCATTGCCAAACCAATTAGGCAAATAGGCTTCCTTTAACTAAAAAGAATGTTTCAAAATTCAAGAAAGCATGTTTATATGCATTTAGGAGAATATCTTAAACTGAGAAAGTACAGAACTCCTCCTGTAAGATACAGTAATAAAAGCCATCAATAATAAATTATTTTACTTCAATCTAATTAATCTATACCTTTTATGAGTTATAAAATAAAAGCACATATTTATATGCTGTCTCAGGTACATAATTCCAAGCAATATCATGTAATTTGTAGCTAAAAGAGACTATTTGCAAAAGAAGAAATATAATTAAAAGCATGAAACTCTAGTGATTGACTTTGGGAACAAAAAGCAAGACTATTGTATACAATAAGAAAAAAGTATAGTAAATGCTTTAGACCTTCGGTAAATTTTAATACATTTTCTCTGTGTGTTTATGAAAGAGAACATTCTATGCTCCATAAATTTTGGTGTCCAGCTGTTAGCACATGCCACAAAGCCCAGCCCAAAATCCAGAAGAAGACACCAAAGGCATACAGAGAAGAAGGTCCCGACACAGGCTGGGGAGGCGGTCGGGGTCAGATCAGGGACGAGTAGCTGGGCCACGTGAAGAATCTTAGCTTCCATCAAAAAACAATAGGAAGATGCTGACGAGCTTGAAGTCGAAGTGTGGCCCATTGTCTGCATATACTAAAAGCTGCCTCTGGCTGATCGTAGTCCATCAGAGGTGACATGAGGAGCTGCCAGAGAACAGTCTTGGGGGTCCTTTAAACAAGAATTGACGACAATTTGGATTAAGGGAGTGAAAGTCGAGCTGACAGAAAAGAGCATCGGGCCATTTAGTGTCAGGACGGCTCTTTAGAACATAACGGAGAGCACAGTTGCACAACAAAGAGGCAAAGCCGTCGGAAGAGATGAAACTACTCAGAGTGCAGAACAGGCTGGAGCCCAGGACCAGCCCGTGGGGACACCAGCAGCCAGAGGCAGCAGGAAAGCCAACAAGCACACACAGCCTGGAGGAGGTCTGGCAGAGACCCCGGCGCACACCAGGGGCGTACCATGTCCAGCTCACTATGGAAAGGGCATTTCAAGAGAGAGCGCCGGTAGTGAGTGAAGGATGATGGCGCCAGTGAGACTCAACACCCTTTGAGGCCAAGGGATTTATTAGAGCAGCAGCTTCAGAGAGAGGGAAGAAGGTCTGCAACCGCCTGGTAGGGAAGGGGGAGTGAGTGAGTGAGGGTGAGAGAAGTCTGTATTTATCGATTTGGGAGGGGGCGGCCAGTGCTCTATCGGAGCCTGGCAGTGCCGGCCAGTGCCATCTTAGGGTCTTTATTGGAGGGAGCTATGAGGTAGTATTCCTATAGGGAGATAATATTTGTGAATAGGTTTAAGTTTCGCGCATGCGGGAAGAGCAGGAGCTTAGGGCCTTTGTTGTCTTTGTTTGGTTCCATATAGTGTTTTAGCATCATCTCGGGAGACTCCCTTCTGGCTGTTCCCTGTGACTTTCATTCCCACCTTTTCTGTTTATTTGGGAGAGGGGCGTCATTATTCGTTCTGTCTGCTTCCTGCTGGATGTGGGCATTGTGGGGTGAGGTGGGGAAAGGGCACAGAACCAGCCAGAACAGGGCCCAGAGATAGGCGCTGAAGGTGAAGATTTCTGCAGGCGAAAGTTCTATAAAAGTCCCTTGTAGATATAGAATGGCGACTTGTTCCGGCCACTCCTCCAGCGGGCACGAGGGCGGTAGTAACCAGCTGCTTGGAGTAGACTGTGGAGGTAGATAGAGAACCTGGAAGAGAACATATCTAAAAGAAAAGTTAAGTGATGTTTAGGGATGAGGTGTTGACTCCTCTACTGGGACAGGTTGATAACTATTGAGTAATAGGAGGTTAAGGTTTTGATCTGAGAGTTCAATTAAGCGTTGTTGGAGAAATTTAAAGATACATGGGGCTATTAAACAAAAAACGCAAATTAAAAAGACAGGGCCTAGGAGCAGGGCCAGCCAGGTGACAAAAAGGTGTTGCAACCAGATCAAGGGGAGAAGAGTCTAGCTGTTGGCGGCGCTATTTTAATTCATCACTTAGATGGCTGAGGACGTTTAGATTTTCTTCTACTAGGCCAGTGTCGTTAATGTAATAACAGCATTGCTCTCCGAGAAAGAGGCAAGTGCCTCCCTTGTTGGCCGTTAGAGGATCTAAGGCTCGCCTATTTTGTAAGGTGACCTGGGCTTGCGAGGTGATTTGGCATTGTAAGGAGGCTAGGGACGTTGCTGAGGCCTCTAACGTAAGTTGTAGTTTATTTGCTAAGTCTTGGGAGGAGGTAATGCTGTATGCTAGAGCCCCACTGCCTAGGCCTGCTGCTGCCAGAGCAGAGGCAAGAGAGACTCCTGCGATTACAGGAAGAAAGACTACCCGTTTCTGGTGGGGGTGGGGTGACACTATCAGTGTTGCAAGTTTGTTTATTGTCTATTTTGTTGCAAGTTCCCCTTGTGTGTATAGGGTCAACTGAGGTACCAGGGTGACCAGGACACATGATGACTTAAAGGTTTTAGTAAGGGTGCCGTTGCACCAGAAGAAGAAGCCAGGTGGGGCACAGGTAATGTTGACATGTGATGGTTGAGTTGGGATTGTGAACAGGGGAATTCCGGACAGCGAGGGGAAATGAACAGTAGGATTTTGTGTGCAGAGGGTGGTAAGATTTCCTATGAATGGTACTGCTGCAAATAGGGGGCGGCTGAGGGCTGCACATAGGAAGCAGTCAGAAAAGTTGTCTAGATGTGAGTAGTTGAGAAAGCGTGCTCCCTGTTGGACTACTGAGAGCCAGGAAAATGGGGTGGCTTTGGTTGTCTGTTTTATGGAGGTTTGTAATATTGCCTCTTGTTTTGTTATTACAGGGGCTAAGTTTGGGATTCTTGGCTGAATTCGGACACAGGTGCGGTAAATTTTGATGGTTCCCACTGGGATGGAGTCGTCGATTCCGTTGTAGACCTTGCCAACCACTCCCTTTTCCCACATGTTATCCCAGGGATGTTTGATGTTGAAGTAGAAGTGGTCTCCGCCTTGTGAAGTGAGAAGAAAAACATCTTTATCACCTTTAACCTTTTCTATCCTTATGGAGTGGATCATGCAAGAGACTTTTGGGCACCCCCCATAAATTTCAGGGTTTCGTTTACAGTAATCTTGGATTTGGTCAAAAGAAAGCAGAATTGAGGTACTTTGTGCCATGTTAAAGTAATTGAGCACATGGAAGAGAGAGACATGGGAATAGAAACTCGAGACTGGCAGCCATATGGCTGGCAGTCCACTGTGGCCAGACGTTGGGTGTGTGTGTGGCCTTCAGAAGTCCAGAACTCTTCTACAAAGAATCTCCAGTGAAACGGTGGGGCAGGTGGAGTTGTTTCACTGCTGAGGTAGGTTAAAATTAATAAGGGAAGGAGGGTTAGGCTGATGGACATAGTGTTGTAAGGAGTGAATGTTTATAAAACACACTTAATAAGAATGAAGCTAGTTATAATAAAGAAGTATGTAATAGACAACAAAGCTTTGGCTGTGGATGACCAATTTGTAGGTGTTGACCAAGTAAGTAATACAGTGAGGAGGATGGCAATTAAGCCAAGAAAGGAAAGAGGCCAAGGGCTATAAGTTTCCTGTACTGAATCCAGGATGTTTGTTTGGATTTGGACTTTGGGTGGGTGGCGAGTCGGGACAAGCGAAGTTTGAGTGGCTGTTCTGGAACCTTGGAGCAGGTGTACCTGTGGGTAGGTGGACAAGTATTATTATGGGTGGATTGTGAGGAAGGAGGGGTGGCAGGTTTAAGACGGGAAATGTGAATCCATGGGGTAAACTGACGTTGGGCTGTGATAAGTTTTGCTGCCGTGGGAGTGGATAAAACTACTTGAAGAGGTTCAGACCACTTTGGGTTAAGGTGAGTTTTAGTTTCCGGGACAGAAAAATAGACCCATTGTCCAGGAATAAGAGGAGGTGGGATTTGACCATTGGATGAGACAGGTAAAAGGAGCTTTTGATATTCCCAAATGTGGGAACGAATGAAGGACAAGAGGGGGTAAAGTATGTGATTGGGTGTCAGAGGGGTTGCAGTGGGGATTCCTGGGGGCAGCACTGGATGGCCATACATCACTTCAAAAGGCGAGAGTTGGGACGGTTTTTTTGGGAGAACTCGCATGCAGAAGAGGGCCAGTGGGAGGAGGGAGACCCAGTCTCGATGGAGTTCGAGGGATAATTTGGTGAGAGTGTCCTTGAGGGTGCGATTGGCTTGCTCAACCTTTCCGGACAATTGTGGGTGGTATGGGATATGGAAATGCCAGTTAATGTGGAGGTCGGTTGTTAGGGATTGTACCACTCGTGAGGTCAATTTGGGTCCGTTATCAGACTGGCGAGATAAAGGGACACCAAACCTAGGAATTATGTGATTGGCAAGGATGGACCCTACAGTTGCTCATTTGTTTGTGGTGGGGTATGCCTCTACCCATCCAGAAAAGGTGTCGACCAAGACAAGGAGGTATTTGATGTTGCGAACTGAGGGCACGACAGTAAAGTCAACCTGCCAGTCTGTACCCGGAAGCTGGCCCCGGGCCTGATGTGTGGGAAATGTTCCTGGTTTTAAGGTGGTATGGGGATTAGTTCACTGGCAGATAGAACATTGAGAGGTAATGGTTTTTATAAGCTTTATATGGTGGGGGTTGAGGGTCAAGAAGTTTTATGGAAAGACATTAGAGCAGAGGGATTGGTATGAAAGATTGAGTGTAGATATGGGATGAGGTTGGAGCTAGAGGGGGGGTTGGCGGTGGTGAATTAGTGGGAGGCGTATGACTTGGACTAGGGTGGGTAACAGCCGCCATAGTGGGGATGGACCCCGAGGCTGCTTGTTGGGCCACGCTGGGGATGGACCCCAAG
>NW_007245954.1:0-1280 GCF_000164805.1 Carlito syrichta
CCCAGCAGGTCGAGGCTGCGGAGGCCGGGAGCGGCCACTGCACTCCAGTCTGGGAGACAGTGAGACCCCAATTCAAAAAAAAAAAAAGATTGAAGCATGTATCCATGCTACAACATAGATGAACCTTGAAAACATGATGCTGAGTAAAAGAAGTCAGAGTTAAGAGACTGCAATATTGTATTATTCTATTTATAGTAAATATTCCAAACAGGCAAATCCACAAAGACAAAAAGCAGGTTAGTGGTTTCCAGGGGCTGGGGGGAGGGGAGCGTGGAGAGTGATTGCATGGGTTTTCTTTTTGGGGTGATGAAAATTTTCTGGTACCAGGTGATAGTGAAGGTTGCACATCATTGTGAATGTACTACATGGCACTAAATTGTAGACTTTAGGTGGTTAAAATGGTAAATTTTATGTTATGTATTTTACCTCAATATAAAAAATAGAGTATCAAGTAATAGAATTTTAGCACTGCAGAGAACTTAACACATCATCTAATCCAAACCTTTCTTTTCTTTTCTTTTCTTTTTTGAGTCCGAGTCTCACTCTGTCACCCAGGCTGGAATGTAGTAGCATGATCACAGCCACTGCAGCCTTGACCTCCTGGGCTCAGGCGATCCTTCCAACTCAGTCTTGCGAGTGGCTGGGACTACAGGCATGTGCCATCCCACATGGCTAACTATTTTACTGTAGAGATGAGATCTTGTCATGTTGCCCAGACTGGTCTTGAATTCCAAGACTCAGGCAATTTTGCCTCGGCCTCCCAAAGTGCTGGGATTACAGGCATGAGCCACGGCAACTGGCATTGATTTTTTTATTTTTATTTTTTGAGTTGGAGTCTGACTCTATCACCCAGGTTGGAGTGCAGTAGCACACTCACAGCCACCCTAGCACTGACCTGCTGGGCTCCGGTGATCCTTCTACCTCAGCCTTCCAAGTGGCTGGAACTATAGGTATGTGCCACCACATCTGGCTAATTTTTTGATTTACTGTAGAGATGAGGTTTTACCAATTTTCCAAGGCTACTCTTGAACCTGTGGGTTCAGGCAATCCTCTAACGTTGGCCTTCCAAAGTGCTGGGATTACAGGCTGAGCCACCGGGCCTGGCCAGCACTGATTTTTTTTTTTTTTTTTTTGGAGTTGGAGTCTCACTCTGTCACCCAGAGTGGAGTGCAGTGGCCGCTCCCGGCCACCGCGGCCTCAACCTGCTGGGCTCCGGCGATCCTTCCGCCTCAGCCTTCCGAGTAGCTGGAACTACATGTGTGCGCTACCATGCCCGGCTC
>NW_007245954.1:1743-3476 GCF_000164805.1 Carlito syrichta
CGCCGGAGCCCAGCAGGTCGTGGCCGGGAGCGGCCACTGCACTCCAGTCTGGGTGACAGAGTGAGATTCCAACTAAAAAAAAAAAGAAAAAGAAAGAAATATCTCAATCTGTGTGTTGGCAGACACCATGCAAGGCAAATAAAACACATTTGGTTGGAAGGTCACTAGTTTGCCATTTCTGGTCTAGAGTTCACCCATTTTGATTCCCAGCACCTGGAACAGAGCCTTGAATATAGTAAAAGCTCAGCACATATTTATTGAATAAATGAATCAATGACTTGAAAGCCAAACCCATTTAGAGTAAATTATGCTATGCTATACCCAAAATGCAAAAAGATCTGAGATTCTAAACATGCTTTTTCATAAAAACGGGGGGGGTTTCACCAGGCATGGTGGCTCATGCCTTTAATCCCAGCATTTTGGGAGGCAGAGGCGAGATGCTTGCTTGAGCCCAGGGGTTCGAGAGCAGCCTGGACAAATTGGCGAGAACTTATCTTTACAATAAATAAAAAAATTAGCCAAGTATGGTGGCACATGCCTGTGATTCCAGCTACTTGGAAGGCCGAGGCAGAAGGATGCCTGAGTTTAGCAGGTCAAGGCTGAGGTGGCCTTGAGCGTGCCTGAGCCTAGGAGGTAGAGGTCAATTCCAAAAAAAAAAAAAGGAAGAAAGAAAAAGAAAAAAGAAAAAAAGGAAAGGCAAGAAAGAAAAAAATATTGGCTGGGGATTGATTTTGGAGGGCTTTGAATTGCAGACCACAGGTCTTGTAGTTTAATTTTAATTTTAATTTATTTTAGAGTTGGAGTCTCACTCTGTCGCCCAGACTGGTGTGGGGGGTGGCACGCTCCTGGCCACCGCAGCCTCGACCTGCTGGGCTCTGGCAATACTTCTGCTTCAGCCTTCCAAGTAGCTGGAACTACAAGGCGTGCGCTACCACGCCTGGCTAATTTTTTATTTATTGTAGAGATGAGGTCTCGCCAAGTTGCCCAGGCGGGTCTCGAACCCGCGCGCTCAGGCAATCCACTCGCCTCAGTCTCCCAAAGCGCGGGATTACAGGCTGAGCCATCAAGCCCGGCTTCTCTTTTATTTTTATTTTATTTATTTCTATATATTTTTAGAGACGAGGTCTCGATATATTTTCCAGGCTGGAGACCTCCTATCTTAAAATAATAACTAAAAAATAAAAGAAAACAATGACATCAACCAACAGCCCCTCGGCCCCTTCAGGCCCCACCCAAGTTTCCTTTCCAGTCCCTGTCCACGTCGCCTGGGAACCTGCTTTCTCCCGGCAGGAGTTTCTGTAGGGTATCAATCTTTTGGGGCACCCAGCTCCGCACTACTGAACATTCTGATTGGGGGGATCGCTCACATGTGCTCTGACGGGCTGCTCTGATTGGCCAGCAGCCTGCCGCCCGCGCAAGGTACGGAGGGCGTTTCCTGGGCTACGGAGCCCGCGAGCAGGCGGGCGGAGCCTGAAGGCCCGTGGCGCCTTGCCCTAAGGGGGAGCTGGGTGCGGCGCGCAGGCCGTCATGGCCAGCGTCCACGAGAGCCTCTACTTCAACCCCATGATGACCAACGGGGTAGTGCACGCCAATGTGTTCGGTATCAAGGACTGGGTGACGCCGTACAAGATCGCGGTGCTGGTGCTGCTGAACGAGATGGGCCGCACGGGCGAGGGCGCCGTCAGCCTCCTGGAGCGGCGGAGGCTCAACCAGCTGCTGCTGCCGCTGCTGCC
>NW_007245954.1:4010-5342 GCF_000164805.1 Carlito syrichta
GGCGTGTGTGTGTGTGTGTGTGTGTGTGTGTGTGTGTGTGTGTGTGGTGTGTGTGTGTGTTCTATGACGCCCGGCTAAGTGTGTGTGTGTGTGTGTGTGTGTGTGTGTGTGTGTGTGTCGTCGCCACGCCCGGCTAATTGTGTGTGTGTGTGTGTGTGTGTGTGTGTGTGTGTGTGTTCTATGTTGTCCAGGCTGGAGTCTCAAACTTATGGACTCAAGCAATCCCCCCGCCTCAGCCTCCCAAAGTGCTGGGAATACAGGCATGAGCCACCACACCTGGCCTCATTTGGCAAACCTTTACTGAGCACCTGCTCCACGCCGGACACTGGCCTAGGCCAGGAGACACGGGGTTCATCAGATACTCTCCTTGTCCTGAAGGAACGTGAAAAAATACAGATAGCCAGTGCTGCCAGCTCACACAAAGCATTTATAATGGGCCAGGCTCTTTGCATGCTTTTTTATTTTTTTATTTTTTTTTTGAGTCAGAGTCTCCCTCTGTCCCCCAGGCTGGAGTGCAGTGGCACGCTCACGGCCACCACAGCCTTGACCTGCTGGGCCCATGTGAGCCTTCCAAGTAGCTGGAACCTCAGGCGCAAGCCACCATGCCAGGCTATTTTGAGGTCTCGCCAAGCTGCCCAGGCTGGTCTTGAACCTCTGAATTTAGGCAGTCCTCTTGCCTCTGCCTCCCAAAGTGCTGGGATTACAGGAGTGATCTACCATGCCTGGCCTATACATGCTTTTTGTTGCTTTTTGCATGTTCACGTCTGGCTCCCAGGATTATTATCGGAGTGACTGGGAGAGAATTATATTCTCAAACCTTTCTGTAAAATGGGTCTACACATGGTCCTGAGGTTTGGAGACCCAAGGATCGATTCATCATACAAGCTCCCTACCCTCAAGTACTGTCATAAATAGTAAAAATGTCACAAAACTAACAACATGTGTTGATTGAATACTTACTGTGTGCTGAACACTTCCTGTGTTTTGTTTTACAGACTCAGGTTTTGCTCTGCTTCTTACTAGCTCGGGCAGACGCTTTAACCTAGTTGGGTCTCGTCTTTCTCTCTGAAAAATGGGAACAGTCATAGAACGTGTTATTAACATATAGAAATGCTCAATCATCGTTAACTGATGTTTTCACTTTTTTATTTTTATTTATTTATTTATTTTTTGAGTTGGAGTCTCACTCTGTTGCCCAGACTGGAGTGCAGTGGCCGCTCCTGGCCACCGCAGCCTCGACCTACTGGGCTCCGGCAATCCTTCCGCCTCAGCTTTCCAAGTAGCCGGAAATACAGGCATGCGCTACCACGCCCGGCTGATTTTTTTATTTAT
>NW_007245954.1:5441-10800 GCF_000164805.1 Carlito syrichta
TATTTTTATTTTTTTAAGTTGGAGTCTCACTCAGTCGCCCAGACTGGAGTGCAGTGGCCATTCCCGGCCACCACAGCCTCGACCTGCTGGGCTCCGGCGATCCTTCCACCTCGCCTTCCAAGTAGCTGGAACTACAGGAGCACGTTCCACGCCCAGCTAATTTTTAGATTTATTGGAAAGATGAGGTCTCGCCAAGTTGCCCAGGCGGGTCCCGAACCTGTGGGCTCAGGCAATCCACTCACCTCAGCCTCCCAAAGCGCTGGGATTACAGACTGAGCAATCGAGTCCGGCTTATTTTTTATTTTTTTATTTTTATTTTTTTTGAGTTGGAGTCTCACTCTGTCGCCCAGACTGGAGTGCAGTGGCCGCTCCCTGCCACCGCATCCTCGACTACTGGGCTCTGGCGATCCTTCTGCCTCAGGCTTCCAAGTAGCTGGAACTACAGGCGCGCGCTACCACGCCCAGCTAATTTTTGATTTATTGTAGAGATGAGGTCTCGCCAAGTTGCCCAGGCGGGTCTTGAACCTGCGTTCAAGACCCGAGATCAGGCAATCCACTCACCTCGGCCTCCCAAAGCCCGGGATTACAGGCTGAGCCACTGAGCCCAGCAGGATGTTTTCACTTTAATGTGTTTTTTTTCGAGTCAGAGTCTTTCTGTATCTCAGGCTGGAGTGCAGTGGCATGCTCATGGTCACCGGCCACCGCAGCCTCAACCTACCGGGCTCAGGCTATCCTTCCACCTCAGCCTTCCAAGTAGCTGAAACCACAGGCGTGTGTCACCACACGTGGCTAATTTTTTTTATTTATTGTAGAGAGGAGGTCGCCAAGTTGCCCAGACTGGTCTTGAACTTGTGGGCTCAGGCACTCCTCTCACCTCTACCTTCCAAAGTACTGTGATGACAGGCTCACCTGGCCAAATAGAGAAAATTACAGTAATCCTGGATTCTTAACTCTCACCATCCTTCTTTGCTCATGCTGGTTTGTGCTGCCTAAGATTCTCTTTTCTGGGGTTTTTCTTTTTTTTTTTTTCTTTTTTTTTGGTCTGGCTAACTAATACATTGTTTTAATAAAAATGTGTGTAGAATTTGTCCAGTAACATTCTAACCAGTACTCAATTCCTTTACTATTTTGGTTTTTTAAGTTAGTTAATTTTTAACCACTCAACTAATACACAAAACTTTGTTGTGAAAACTTCAAATACAGTAGTATGAAAATTGATGGGGTGAAAAAGGTAAAGGTTCTGCACATCTTCCAATCCTGGTCTCTCTCAGTGATGTATATTTATATGTGTATGTTTTTAATTTCTTTTTTTTTTTTTTAACTTAAATGGTATGTCTGTCCTATAGCTTGCTCCTTTCACTTAACAAGTCTTGGAGATCTTTCCATGCAGCACGTTTGAATAGTCTTTTTTTTTTTTTTTTTTTTTGAGTTGGATTCTCACTCCATCGAGCAGGCTGGAGTGCAGTGGCACTCTCACTGCCACCCCAGCATCGACCTGCTGGACTCTGGTGATTCTTCTGCCTTGGTCTTCCAAGTAGCCGAACTACAGGTGCACACTACCATGCTCGGCTAATTTTTTTCTTTTTTTTAATTATAGAGACGAGGTCTCATCAAGTTGCCCAGGCTGGTCTCGAACCTGTGGGCTCAGGCAAATCACTTGCCTCAGCCTCCTAAAGTGCTGGGATTGTAGGTTGAGCCACCGAACCTGGCCAGCACTTGCATTATCTTACTTAATTTTTGCCAAAAAACAAGGGAGATGCTTTCTATTATTTTATTGTTATTTTTGAGATAGGGTCTTGCTCTGTCACCTACAACTGGAATGCAGTGGTGTGATAGCTCACTGTCACACCTCCTGGGCTACAGTGATCCTCCTGCCTCAGCCTCCCTAGTAGCTGAGAATACAGGTTTCACACCTGGTAAATTTTTAGATTTTTTTGAAAAATGAGGTCTCACTATGTTGCCCAGGATAGTCTTGAACTCCTGACCGCAAGCTATCATCCTGCCTCAGCCTCCCAAAGCACTGGGATTACAGGCATGAACCACCACACTAACCCTAGAGATGTTGTTTGTTGTTATCTTCATTTTACTGATGAAGGAAATTGGGGCTCAAAGAAGTCACAATTTTGCCATGATTACAAAACTAGGAAGGAAGGAACAGTGGATCCTCAGACTATAAATCCTATGCTCCCCCCCCCACTTTAGACCATTCTAATATTTTGTTTAGTCAGAGAACACTGACTAAATAAAAACAGGATGGGCACAGTGACTCACGCCTGCAATGCCACTCTGGGAGGCCAAGGCCAGGATGAGAGGATCGCTTGAGCCCAGGCATTTGAGAGCAGCCTAGGCAACACAGCAAAACGTCTTTATGCTACCCCCTTCCCCCCCCCCCAAAAAAAAGCCAGGCATGGTGGCATGGACCTGTAGTCTTTGCTACTTGGGAGGCTGAGGCAGAAGGATCGCCTGAGCCTAGGAGGCTGAGGCTGCGGTGAGCCATGAATGTGCCACTGCACTCTAGTCTGGGTGACATAGACTCCAACTCAGAAAAAAATAGTATGAAAGGATGAAGTATTACTTCAGTGTTTTAGGTAGATAGAAAAACCTTGATTTGAGATTTTATATTTGGAATAATCATTAAAGCAGGGGGGTTGATCAGTGAATTTATGTTTGCAGTTCTTTTTCAGTCTCCAGCTGTTTAAAATGTATCCATGCCTCCTTTCTCTCCTTTACTTAGGGCCCAGATATTACACTGTCAAAACTATACAAATTAATTGAAGACTCTTGTCCTCAGCTGGCGAATTCAGTACAGATCAGGTAAACTTCATTTTCTTCTGTCTATATGAACAGGTGTCAAGGTAGTTGAAAATTACAAGAGGATATGTGGTAATTACTTCTTTAAAAACAGTATCTTTATTATTCTAGGTTGTTTTCCCAAGTGCCATTACTTAATTTTTAAAAAAACGGATAACATTAAGCATGCTGTTTTATAGCTTTTAAAAAATTCTGTAGAGCCGGGCTTGGTGGCTCAGCCTGTAATCCCGCGCCTTGGGAGGCTGAGGTGAGTGGATTGCCTGAGCCTGCGGGTTCGAGACCCACTTGGGCAACTTGGTGAGACCTCATCTCTACAATAAATAAAAAAAATTAGCCAGGTGTAGTGGCGTGCACCTGTAGTTCCAGCTACTTGGAAGGCTGAGGCCGAAGGATCACCGGAGCTCATCAGGTCGAGGCTGCGGTGGCCGGGAGTGGCCACTGCATTCCAGTATGGACGACAGAGTGAGACTCCAACTCAAAAAAAGAAAAAAAAATCTGTGGAAATTTATTGTGAAAATTTATTGTAGAGACGAGGTCTTATCAAGTTGCCCAGGCCTCAAACCTGTGGGCTCAGGCAGTCTTCTCACCTCTGCCTCGTAAGGTGTTGGGATTATAGATGTGAGCCACTGCACTTTGCCCTACTTCATTTTAATTGTTGCTGAGAATTCCATTTTTACTAGCTGCTGTGATAATTTGACAGATTTTATGATCAGGAAAACAGCAATGAAAAGAAGTTTTTTCAGAAATATGAGAGTAACATTTTAGATTATAAAGTATGTTTTGTGAGCCACCATTTTATACAAATCCTTGAATTTCCTTTAAAATAGGTTTATTTTAGATAGTTGAGGACTACAAAATGTGAGATGTTCCAAAGACCTTCCTGAATTATGCACTTCAATTTTCTCATTCAGAATCAAACTGATGGCTGAAGGCGAGTTGAAGGATATGGAGCAGTTTTTTGATGACCTTTCAGATTCCTTTTCGGGAACTGAACCAGAGGTTCACAAAACAAGTGTAGTAGGTATGAAAGTCTTGTAAGAGCAGAGTGGGTCTCACTGAAGTGAGCAGCTTCCCTAGTCACATCTGTCGTTACTGCGCTGTATCTGTGAACTGCCACTGTGGGGTGGATGGCCGTGTGGTAGTTTGTATATATTGCCTTACCATTTTGATCTGTAGTTAAATAATGAACTTGTGGAAAAGCACCTTCTGTTTTGTCTACAATAGTAAGAGTCAGAGCCTGGTCCTGGGGCTTTAGGGTTTCCCAGCTCTTTCTCACAGTCCCGGATCACTTGCCTGCACTGTGCAACTGTAAGTGAGGGTCACCAGCCAGACTTATGACGAGAGGTGAGTAGAAACGTATTGGTGCTCTAGTATGCAAGACCAAGGCCTATGTGATGTTTCTTTGACGCTTTTCTGTTAGTTTTGTATCCATGCTCCGCCTGTGCTTCTGTCAGTCTTTTGTGCATGGTCATTTTTATGTTATTCAACATCAGTTACTTCTTGACCTCTTCCTATGTGCCAGGCTCTGACGTCCAAGGTAGATGTGGACTTACCTCCTATGGAGATGACCTTCTGGTGGGGGGATCCAGATGGTAAAAAGAAACAAATAAGAAAGATAATTTCAGTTAGTTGTAACAGCCATGAAGAAAGTAAAATGGAGGCCTTAAGGGATAGAGATGGAGGAGGAGGGGCGGGAAGACTAAGCCCTGAATAAGAAAAAGAAAACCAGCCTTGTAAAGGACAGGAAAAGAAGCTCCAGAGGGAACAGCCACTGCAAGTGCCTCTTTCTGATTCTTTTGTAGAAAGAATTGTGACAAACCATTATTGGCATTATGTAACCTGGATTTCAGTTAATGCTTTTACCTTGTCTGTGGTCTTATTTTGTAGGCTTATTTCTGCGGCACATGATCTTGGCCTACAGTAAGCTTTCTTTCAGCCAAGTGTTTAAGCTGTACACTGCCCTTCAGCAGTACTTTCAAAACGGTGAGAGAAAGACAGTGGAGGATGCTGATATGGAATTGACCAGTAGAGAAGAAAGTGAAAGAAAAATGGAAAAAGAAGAACTTGATGTATCTGTAAGGTAACTTGGGTTTTCTGGTAGGGATTCTTTCCCTGCAAGATAGTGTAAGTTCAAGTGCAGGAAACTCTCATGCATTCACTGTTTGTGTACTCCAGATCCAGGACATTGGCTGCTAAGGGCTGCATCAGTGGGCTCCGTGCCCTCTGACTTGTGACTGGTCAATGGGAGGCACTGGTGGGAAATCCCAGGGGCCGAGGAGCGTGAGGTCAGGTTGTGGGTACATTGGCTCCCTTCCTTTGGGGTCATGGGGACTTGCCTGTAGCTCACAGCTTCTGTCAGGTGGCCCCCTCTGCACTCTTTCAGGGGTTTAGGAACTGAGCAAATCTTCCCAGGGCTGAGGTGCAAAGGTGCCCACTTTTACCAACCCTGGGGATTGTATTGTCCTTTATATCTTTTCTGTCCCCTACCCCTTCTTTTGTAAGTGACCCTCTGTTCATCTCTTCTCAAATTACTCAATTTCTTTTTTTT
>NW_007245954.1:11229-12230 GCF_000164805.1 Carlito syrichta
CCACTCACCTCGGCCTCCCAAGGTGCTGGGATTACAGGCTGAGCCACCGAGCCCGGCCTCACTTCTCTCTTTTTAATATTTTTTTTTTATTTTAAAGATGTGGGGTACAATTCAGTATTAGGTACACAAATGGTCATTGTACAGGTAAAGTTTGGGACTCACTTTGGTCCCCACTGTTAGGGTATGGACGGACAGGGAGAGGGTGGATAGAGAGAGGCGCACAGCACTGCAAGGGCTGGCAAGCTGGAAGTGTGTGCTGGCAACCCAGAGATCCGAGTAGATTGCAAAGAATTGTGACACAAAGAGGTGAGAGAAGAAAAGATTTATTTAAAAAAAGTTCACTCCCTAACCGGGCTCGGTGGCTCAGCGTGTAATCCCGTGCCTTGGGAGGCTGAGGTGAGTGGATTGCCTGAGCCTGCGGGTTCGAGACCCAGGCGAATCTCTAACCCGCAGGCTCAGGCAGTGAAATTTTATCAATTTTATCACCTCAGCCTCCCAGCACGGGATTTACAGGCCGAGCCCGGCGCTTTTTTTTTTTGAGTTGGGGACTTAACTTGCCCAGGGTGGAGTGCAGTGGCACATTCATGGCTCACTGCAGCCTCAACCTCCTGGGCTTAGGTGATCTTTTCGCCTCAGCCTTTGGAGTAGCTGAGACTTCAAGTGCGTGCCACCTTGCCTGGATAATGTTTTTTTTCTTTATTTCTTTTTTTGGCAGAGACAGCTCTCGCTTTTTTGTCCAGGCTGGTCTTGAACTCCTGGACTCGAACAATCCTCCCCCCTCTGCCTCCCAACGTTCTGGGATTACAAGTGTGAGCCACCTCGCATGGCCACTTGCAGCTTTTTTTCTCCATGCCTCTCCAAATGACTTTCTCTTTTTTTGGAGTTGGAGTCTCGCTCCGTCGCCCAGCTTGGAGTGCAGTGACCGCTCCCGGCCACCGCAGCCTCGACCTGCTGGGCTCTGGCGATCTTTCCGCCTCAGCCTTCCAAGTAGCTGGAACTAC
>NW_007245954.1:13322-24291 GCF_000164805.1 Carlito syrichta
TGGCCGGGAGCGGCCACTGCATTCCAGTCTGGGTGACAGAGTGAGACTCCACCTCAAAAACAAAACAAAACAAAACAAACATTTTACATTCTCACCAACATGCATAGAGTTCCAGTTTCTCGATAACCTCACTAGCACTTTTCTGGTTTTTGGTGGTTTTTTTTTGGTAGTAGCCATACTAATGATGTGGTTTTGATTTGCATTTCCCTAATGATAATTGATGTTGAGCATCTTTTCATGTGCTTATTGGTCATTAGTATATTTTCTTTGACGAAATGTCTAGTCTATTAGAAAAAATTTTTTTTGCCATGCTCGGTGACTCATGCCTGCAATCCCAGCACTTTGGAAGGCGGAGGCCAGAGGATTGCTTGAGCCCACGGATTCAAGACTGGTCTGGGCAACATAGTGAGACCTCACGTCTACAAAAGTAAAAAAATTAGCTGGGCATGATGGCGCATGCTTAATTGTAGCTTCTTGGAAGTCTGAAATAGAAGAATCGCCTGAACCCAACAAGTCAAGACTTCAGTGGCTGGGGAGTCTGCCACTGCCCTTCAGCCTAGGTGACAGAGTGAGACTCCAACTCAAAAGATTAAAATGATTTTTGTAGAGATGATGTCTTGCTAGGTTTCCCAGGCTGTCTTAAACTACTGGCCTCAAGTGGTCCTCCAGCCTTAGCCTCCAAGTGCTTAGGATTATAGGCATGAACCACCATGCTGGCCTACCTCTGCCCATTTTTAAAATTGCTTTTTTAGGCCGGGCTCAGTGGCTCAGCCTGTAATCCCGCACCTTTGGGAGGCTGAGGTGAGTGGATTGCCTGAGCCCGCGGGTTCGAGACCCGCCTGGGCAACTTGACAAGACCTCATCTCTACCATAAATTAAAAATTAGCCGGGTGTGGTAGTGCACACCTGTAGTTCCAGTTACTTGGAAGGCTGAGGTGGAAGGATCGCCAGAGTCCAGCAGGTCGAGGCTATGGTGGCCGGGAGCAGCCACTGCACTCCAGTCTGGGCGACAGAGTGAGACTCCAACTCAAAAAAAAAAAAAAATTTTTTTTTTCCCTCTCTTGGAGTTTTAGGAGTTCTCCCTTCATTCTGGATATTAATCCCTTATCAGATATGTAATTTATACATATTTTCTCTTATTTCAGCCCTTATTTCATGGGTTGCCTTTATACTCTGTTTATGTTATGTTTTGATGCATGGGTTTTTAAGTTTTTATGAAGTTGTTTTTCTATTTGTTGTTGTTTTGCCTGTGCCTTGGGTGTCATAACCAAGAAATCGCTGCTAGCCAGATGTGGCTCATGCCTGTAATCCTAGCATCTTGGGAGGCTGAGGTGGGAGGATCGCTTGAGCCCAGGAGCTTGAGACCAGTCTGGGCAACAACAACACTCCACCTCTATTAAGAAAATTTTAGCTAGGCTCGGTGGCTCAGCCTGTAATCCCCCGCCTTTGGGAGGCTGAGGTGAGTGGATTGCCTGAGCCTGGGGGTTGGAGACCAGCCTGGGCAACTTGGTGAGACCTTATCTGTACAGTAAATAAAAAATTAAGCCGGGCATGGTAGCACGCATCTGTAGTTCCAGCTACTTGGAAGGCTGAGGCGGAAGGATCACCTAAGTCCACCAGGTCGAGCCTGCGGCGGCCGTGAATATTCCATTGCACTCCAGCGTTTATGACAGAGTGAGACTTCAACTAAAAAAAATAAAATAAAATAAAAAGAAAGGCAGGGCTTGGTGCCTCAGCCTGTAATCCCATGCTTTGGGAGGCCAAGGTGAGTGAATTGCCTGAGCCCGCGGGTTCGAGACCTGCCTGGGCAACTTGGCGAGACCTCATCTCCACAATAAATCAAAAATTAGCCGGCCATGGTAGCGCGCGCCTGTAGTTGCAGCTACTTGGAAGGCTGAGGCGGAAGGATTGCTGGAGCCTAGCAGGTCGAAGCTGCAGTGGCCGGGAGCGGCCACTGTACTCCAATCTGGGTACAAAGTGAGATTCCAACTCAAAAATAAAAAATATGAATAAATAGAAAGAAAGAAATTCTTGCCAAATCCGACTTTGTGACGCTTTTACTGTATGTTTTCTTCTAAGAGTTTTATAGCTTCAGGTCTTACATTTAAGTCTTTGATCCCTTTTGATTTTTTTGTATGGTATTAGATTAGGGTCCAACTTCATTCTTTTGCATGTGGGTATTCGCTTTTTCCATTACTGTTTGTTGAAAAAACTGTCCTTTTCCCAATGAATGACCTTAACATCCTTATCAAAAATCATTTGACTGTATCTCAAGGGTCTCTTTCTGGGCTCTCTGCCTTGGGTCTCAGCATTACTTTTTAGGTATATATTTTAGATTTCAAGGAAGAGAGAGTTAAGGTTTTTAAACTTTTCTGATACTAATTTTATTTGATTTTGTAAATGTTACTGCTTTCACTTATGTGTAATTCTTTGCTATTTTTATTTTTGTTTTTCCCAGAGAAGAGGAGGTATCTTGCAGTGGGCCTCTGTCCCAAAAACAAGCAGAGTTTTTTCTTTCTCAGCAGGTATGTTCATTCTGTAATTTATTATGAACTTTATGGCATATCCTGTGTCATACATCTTGGTATCTGCCTGTTGTGTTCAGAGGTCGATTAGTGACTCTGCATTGGCTCTCACTTGTGGTCCTCTCTTCTCTCACAGTGCGGTTGTGGATATGTGTCCTTTCCTATTTGGTGTGTGATTTTATTTTTCTATTAAGGTTGCAGTGCAGATTCATTTAATAATGGTATGTGACTACCAGCCCAAAAACATGTGATTTAGAAGACTTGCTTTCCTTTTCCTAATGTCTTATTATGGACATTTTCAAGTATAAAGAAAACTTGAAAAACATTGCACAGTGATTATCCATATTCCATCACCTAAATTCTATAATATTTTTGTTCCATTCATCACATATCTACCCAGTCTCTATTTAGCCACCATTTTATTTCACTTTATTTATTTTATCTTATTTTAGTCTCACTCTGTTGCCTAGGCTGGAGTACACTGGCACCATCACAGCTCACCACATCCTCAACTTCCTGGGTTCGGGCGATCCTTCCACCTCTGCTTCCTGAGTAGCTAGGACTACAGGCGCGTGCCACCATGCCCAGCTATTTTTTTTATTTGTTGTAGAGGTGAGGTTTTACTACACTGCCCAGCCTAGTCTTGAACTCCTGGCCTCTTGCCTTGGCGTCCCAAAAGTGCTGGGATTACAGGCATGAGCCGCCACACGCCCCATCTTATTTTTGATGTATTTCAAGTAGCAGACGTCAGTATACTTTGGTGCAAATAAGTTGCTGCTTTTCAAGCCCTATTTTTTCATTTATTTGATAACTTAAGCTGAACATTTTTCTGCTATGTTATTTTCAGCATAGAATTTTTAAAATTTTTGCTCTGTTTGTCTAGTTTTTTCTGATTTTAGTATTACTTTTCTTTTTGCAGAAGGTTTTAATTTAGGTCTAAATAAAAGTGATGGGATCACCTCTGCAGATGAATTTCAAACATATTAGGAAACCTACATCATAGACTAGCTATAGAGACAAAAGTACAACTGGATCCTCATCTCACCCTCTTACCTCAGTAAATTACAGATGGATTAAAGGGTTCAATGTAGATATGTAAAGCTATAATTAGACTAGAAGGAAATATATGTTAAGTTTTAGCTGATCTTTGGATGGGGAAAGACTTTATCAATATAAAAGTTGTGGAAGCCAGGCTCAGTGGCTCAGCCTGTAATCCCATGCTTTGGGAGGCTGAGGTGAGTGGATTGCCTGAGCCCGCAGGTTCGAGACCCGCCTGGGCAGCGAGACCTCATCTCTACAATAAATCAAAAAATCAGCTGGGCGTGGTAGCGCATGCCTGTAATTCTGGCTACTTGGAACGCTGAGGTGGAAGGATCGCCGGAGCCCAGCAGGTCAAGGCTGCGTGGCCAGGAGCAGCCACTGCACTCCAGTCTGGGTGACAGAGTGAGACTTCAACTCAAAAAAATAAAAATAATAATAATAATTAAAGTTATGGAAGCTGGGTGCTGTGGCTCATGCCTATAATCCTAGTTCTTTGGGATGCCAAGGTGAGAGGATTGCTTGAGCCCATGAGTTCAAGATCAGCCTGGGCAACTTGACAAGACCTCATCTCTACAATTAAAAAAAAGAAAAGTTATAGCCTGTAATCCCAGCACTTTGGGAGGCCAAGTGAGTGGATTGCCTGAGCCCATGGGTTCGAGACCAGCCTGGACAACTTGTTGAGACCTCGTCTCTACAATAAATCAAAAATTAGCTGGGCGTGGTAGCGTGTGCCTGTAGTTCCGGCTACTTGAAAGGCTGAGGCAGAAGGATCACTGGAGTCCAGCGGTTCGACACTGGGGTGGCCATGAGTGTGCTGCTGTACTCCAGCCTGGGTGACAGTGAGACGCCATCTCAAAAAAAAAAAAAATTGCCATGCGTGGTAGCACATGCCTGTGGTTCCAGTTACTTGGAAGGCTGAGATAGAAGGATTCCCTGAGCCCAACAGATCAAGACTACAGTGACTGTGAGCTTACCACCTCACTCTATCCTGACAGAGTGAGACTCCAACTCAAAAAAAAAAAAAGCTGTGGAAGAAAATATGGAGAAGATAATCTGATTTTTCAGTATAAACATTGAAAATGGTGTGTGTCTGAACACATTCTAACAAAATTAAAAGGCAAAGGCAAACAAAAAAATGTTAAAAAGTATTTATTTATTTATTTATTTATTTTTATTTTTTTGAGTTAAAGTCTTACTCCATCGCCCAGACTGGAGTGCAGTGGCCGCTCCTGGCCACCGCAGCCTTGACCCACTGGGCTCTGGCGATCTTTCCGCCTCAGCCTTCCAAGTAACTGGAATTCCAGGTGCACGCTACCACGCCCAGCTGATTTTTGATTAATTGCAGTGATGAGGTCTCGCCAAGTTGCCCAGGTGGGTCTCGAACCCGTGGGCTCAGGCAGTCCACTCACCTCAGCCTCCCAAAGGCGCGGGATTACAGACTGAGCCACCAAACCCGGCGTAAAAAAGTATTTATAATAAATAGGATAGAAATCATTTATAAAGATTATCTGATTAAGCAAAGTTTATAATATATTATTATTATTAATATTTTTTTGGAGTCGGAGTCTCACTCTGTCTCCCAGGCTGGAGTGCAGTGGCATGCTTATAGCCACTGCAGCCTTGACCTGCTGGGCTCAGGTGATCCTTCCACCTCAGCCTTCCAAGTAGCTGGAACTACAGGCGAGTGCCACCACACCTGGCTAATTTTTTAATTTATTGTGGAGATGAGGTCTCTCTAAGTTGCCCAGGCTGGTCTTGAACCCGTGAGCTCAGGCAGTCCTCTTGCCTCCGCCTCCCAAAGTGCTGGGATTACAGGTGTGAACCACTACACCTGGCATTTATGTTTTTGTTGTTGTTTTTTTTTGTTTGTTTGTTTTTTTTGAGTTGGACTCTCACTCTGTCGCCCAGACTGGAATGCAGTGGCTGCTCCCGGCCACCGCAGCCTTCCAAGGAGCTGGAACTACAGGCGCGCGCTACCACGCCCGGCTAATCCCAAAGGCACGGGATTACAGGCTCAGCCACCAAACCTGGCTTTACACCTGGCATTTAATATATTACTAAATGAAAAGAATAGGAAGTAAAATTTCATATATTCTAATTTTGTTAAAAGTATAATGTGTATTTATATATATGTGTGTTTGAGTATATATATACATATATGTATATATATATATATATACATATACACACATATACACAGACATTTATAATCACACAGGAAAAAGACTAGGATAAAATACACTTAAGGTGATTTTGTTTTCTTATGTAATTTTTCTGTATTTTTGGAATTTTTGGTAATATAATAAAAGTAGATCCTGGCCAACACAGTGAGACCTCATCTGTACAAAAAATAAAAAATATTAGTTGGGTGTGGTGGCACGTGCCTGTGGTTTCAGCTACTTGGGAGGCAGAGGGGAAGATCACTTTAGTCCAGTTGTCTGAGGCTGCGGTGAGTTGTGATCATGCCACTGCTCTCCAGCCTGGGCAAAAGTGTGAGACTCTGACTCAAAAAAAACAAAAATTAGTTAATTAAAAATGGAATTAAGGCTGGGTGGCTCACGGCTATAATCCCAGAACTTTGGGAGGCTGAGGCGAGAGAATTGCCTGAGTCCATGGGTTCTAGACTAGCCTGGGCAACTTGGGGAGACCTCATCTCTACAATAAATCAAAAACTTAGCTGGGCATGATAGCGCATTCCTATAGTTCCAACTACTTGGAAGGCTGAGGAGGAAGGATCGCCTGAACCCAGCAGGTTGAGGCTGCGGTGGCTGTGAGGGTGCCACTACACTCCAGCGTGGGTGACAGAGTGAGACTCCAACTCAAAAATAAAAATGGAATTAGAAATTATTACTTATAGAAAGACTTGTCTAGGTAAAATTGGAGTAAAGTGTCCATAACCCTGTTAAATATAAACATTTAATTTGGAACTATTTCCTACATATTTCATATCATCATTGCTGATATCATATGAAACAAATAACCAGGGGTGGGTCATGACACCTGGATGCCATAAAGCCCTTTGCTGGCACTGGAGATACAAAGATATGTAAACACATTACCCTCCTGGAAGGAGCTTACAGTCTGGGGTGGGGTCAGACTGGCAGTTGGCAGTTTTACTGTAGTTTGATAGTACTACAGGAAGAGTAAGTACAGAGGGCTTATGGGAGCACGTAGGGGCTTGTAGGATCTCACTGAGTCTAAAAGGTAGAAGCCTCAGGTGGCTGGAGGCCAAACTGGGACCTGAAGGATGACCTAGGCATGGGCATAGGTCTGCTAGTCCTGGGAGGAGTATGCTTATGAGGAGTGATGGTTGGGAGACTTGGTGTTTCAGGAAGAGGAAATACATTGAGTGTGGTCAAGAGGAGTGTGCGGTGGGTTCCACATTCGTTGTATTTAGAGTGACGGGCAGCCCCCTAAGGCTGGTGAGATAAGGAGCCAGAGCCCAAAGGGACCTCTGTAAAAAAAAAAATAATCAGGTGACTCTCGTTAGTATATATTTCCATATGTTGACTGAGCATTTCTTTCTACTGAGCTGTCGTTTTTAAATTCCAGGCTTCTTTGTTAAAGAATGATGAGACCAAAGCCCTCACTCCAGCTTCCTTGCAGAAAGAATTGAACAACTTACTGAAATTTAATCCTGATTTTGCTGAAGCGGTGAGTCTTCCCCTGAATCTGTTGCTGAGTTGAAAAGGAATGATAGTCAAGCACGGTGGCTCACACCTGTAATTCCAGCACTTTGGGAGGCAGTGGCGAAAGGATTACCTGAGCCCGTGGGTTCGACACCAGTCTGGGGAACTTGATGAGACCTTGTCTCTACTATAAATCAAAAAATTAGCTGGGTGTAATGACACCCGCCTGTGGTTCCAGCTGCTTGGGAGACTGAGACAGAAGGATTGCCAGAGCCCAGCAGGTCAAGGCTGTGGTGGCCATGAGCATGCCACTGCACTCCAACCTGGGCAACAGTGAGACTCCGACTCAAAAAAAAAAAGAAGAGGAATGACAAGACTACTCTTTATAGCCATGCAAATAAAGATCAGCCCCTTGGTCCAGGTTCTTGAAGGAAATAATGTTGACTAGTAAGCAACTCAGCACAGGTTGCAAAGCTCCCCCTACTGTCCCTGGGCTGTGGGGAAGTTTTTCAATCTATTGATGTTCTCTTTTATTTATTATCTCCCTGATATTGTGAATTTTGGAGTAGAGATGATGGAGCAGACTGATCCAAACATAAGGTTTGGGGCTGAAAAACTCTCTTTCTTTCTCTTTTGTCATTGTCGATTTTTGTTTGTTTGTTTGTTTGCCTCAGTGACCCCGACCCCAATTTTTTTTTTTGAGTTGGAGTCTCACTCTATCACCCAGACTGGAGTGCAGTGGCCGATCCCGGCCACCGCAGCCTCGACTTGCTGGGCTCCGGCGATCCTTCCGCCTCAGCCTTCCAAGTAGCCGGAATTACAGGCATGCACTGCCACGCCTGGCTGATTTTTTTGATTTATTGTAGAGATGAGGTCTCGCTGCCCAGGCAGGTCTCGAACCCACGGGCCCAGGTAGTCCGCTCACCTCAGCCTCCCAAAGACGCGGGATTACAGGCTGAGTCACCGAGCCTGGCTTTTTTTTTTTTTGAGTTGGAGTCTCACACTGTCACCCAGACTGGAGTGCAGTGGCCACTCCTGGCCGCTGCAGCCTCAACCTGCTGGGCTCCAGCGCTCCTTCCACCTCAGCCTTCCAAGTAGCTGGAACTACAGGTGTGTGCTACCATGCCCGGCTAATTTTTGATTTATTATAGAGATGAGGTCTCGCCAAGTTGCCCAGGTGGGACTCGAACCCAGGGGCTCAGACATGATTTGTTTTTAAAGTTTCAGTAATTCTATTCTTTATTGGATTTTTTACTCTGAAAGTTTTCTTAACAGTATTTGAATTTCAAATCTGACTTTATCCTTATGTAGAAATAATCTGTTTTCCTTTTTAGGAACTTGGATCTGCCTATTAAGAGGGAAATTTAATTCAGTGATTCAGAAAAAAATGGAGACAATTAACAGTTGCCCAGGCTGGTCTTGACCCCTGGGCTCAGGCAATTCTCTCGCCTCTGCCTCTCAAAGTGTTGGGATTGCAGGCCTGGGTCACTGCACCTGGCCAAAATCTTTAATAATTTTGAACTCTTGGTGTTCCTTAATACCTGGACTATGTGAAACCTGCTACCCTCATCTATCACCCATGGATCCTAATGTAACCAGTGACATAGTGGAGTATATTTAGGATAAGATCAACACAAATTCTAACAGAATTGCGTTTGTTCATTTGTGGACTCCCTCTGAGGTGAACTAATGTATCTTTAACCTGTTTTATTTTCCCTGTAGGAAAAAGATTAGGCTAAACTATGATGGTCTTGTTAGAAGTGTAGGGGATACATGAGTGTTTGCAGCCAGCAGAACTCTCTGCAGTAGTTTGCACAAGAGGTAGTAGAACATTTAAAATATGCTGATTATTTCTTGTTTTAGCATTATCTCAGCTACTTAAACAACCTTCGTGTCCAAGATGTGTTTAGTTCAACACACAGTCTCCTTCACTATTTTGACCGCCTGATTCTTACTGGAGCCGAAAGCAAAAGTAATGGGGAAGAAGGCTATGGCCGGAGCTTGAGATACGCTGCTCTGAACCTCGCCGCCCTGCACTGCCGCTTCGGTCACTAGTAAGTTTGTAGACTTCTGTCCCTACAGAAATGGAAGAAGCTGATGACAAAAAATCTGATATTCTTGGCGGGAGGAGGAGGGAGAAGAGACGTTGAAGAGACTAATTCTCAGATGTTAATTGAGTTGCATTTTAAAAAATAACCAATTTTTAAGAAGAGGAAAAGAAAAAAGACTTTTCAACCTGGGCTTGTCAATAACTTCCAAAGATGGAACTTTTTTGCACAGGAATAAAAGATAACAGAAGCCTGCTATTTAAGTCATCTGCCCTGTGGTGTCGCTGTTGAGCATCACTATCTTAGTGCTTGGTTTCTTTCATTACTTCTAAGAACAACAGCCATTCCGTGGAAAGGCAATTAGGTCTTGAGGCCAGAGAGTCCCTAGAGGATTTTTCGGAGTTAATAATGGGGATGCAAAGCTATTTTTAGTATTTCAGAAAGCCCAAAGGCAGTTGTGCCTTTACTGGATAAAAGAGTACCCAGGCCAGGCTCCGTGGCTCAGTCTGTAATCCCAGCACTCGGGGAGGCCAAGGTGAATGGATTGCCTGAGCCCGCGGGTTCTAGACCAGCCTGGGTAACTTGCCATGACCTCGTCGCTACAAAAAATCGAAAATTGGCTGGGTGTAGTAGTGCACGCCTATAGTTCCGCCTACTTGGAAGGCTGGGGCAGAAGAATCGCCGGAGCCCAGCAGGTACACTCCGGCCTGGGCAACAGAGTGAGACTCCAACTTAAAAAAAAAAAAAGACTACCCAGGCTTACTAAAAGCTGCATGTTTGCTTTTGGATAGAGTTCAGGCAGCTCATTGAGGTACATTGGTTTATTCTGTTGCCTAGAGATGCCTGGGTTTTTAATGAATAGAACAGGAAAATCGATCAGTTATTATTTAGTAAATAGAGTAAAGGAGATAAAACAACTTTCTTTTTTTTTTTTTCTTTCGCCTCAGCCTTTCAAGTAGCCAGAACTGTAGGTGCGCACTACCATGCCTGGCTAATTTTTTGATTTACTGTAGGGCTGAGGTCTCTCCAAGTTACCCGGGCTATTCTTGAACATGTGTGGCTCAGGCAATCCTCTCACCTTGGCCTCCCAGAATGCTGGGATTATAGGTGTGAGCCACCACACCTAGCCTTCAAACAACTTTCAAAACCTGGAGGCTCTCTTGAAAACAATGAAATAATGTGAATTATGGTGAAATTACTCATTGAAAGAGTTGCCTTCCATGCCCCCATGCCCCCCCTCCGTGGCTTGTTTCCAGTTGAGATAAATGTGGTCTGTGGTACACTCATCTTGAATAGAGACTGTAGGGTATATTAATGGGAGTACAGTGCCCAAAGTTCAAGCATTGAGACTTCTAGCCCTTCTTCTGTGAGCCAGGCAACACCCAGGGGAGTCTGTTAATTTGTTGTTAGTGTTTTTTTTTTCTCAGACAGCTAGTTGCAAGGATTTTAAAGAGATATAGACAAGCTGGAGTTTGGGTGGGGACAGTCTCAGAGTATTCAGACATTTGAAACCATGCCATATAAATAATGTGGGCTGGACGTGAGATGTCTAGCGTGGAGAAAAAATTATTTAGCTAAACGTGTGTTTGACATCTTCATGTAGTAAAAGGTCAGATGAAAAGGACTTACACTGATCAAGAGTATGGCTACTAAAGAAGACTGAGAGCTGGCAAGTTAAGTACAAGTTAAGGGGCAAAATATTTTTGCTTATTTGTTTTTCTGGGTT
>NW_007245954.1:24472-33109 GCF_000164805.1 Carlito syrichta
TGAGACTCCAACTCAAAAAAAAAAAAAAAAAATGTACTCATAAGTAATCTCAATGCCGTTTGTAATATTTACTAATAGCATATTTAACCTAGTTAAAAACTGCTTTCCACAGGGTTTGGAAATTCGTATTTCTAGATACAAATGATCTTTTGATGAACATTTTCTTTATGTTTACGATATTATCAATGAATAGACACCTAACTACAGGTGGCTTGCACCTATAGTCCCAGCTACTTAATGGATCTCGTGAAATCTTTAACTATTGGCGTTAAAAAAAAGTATGCTATACCTAGTAACTGGGTGAGACAGTGTCCTGTAAAAGCATAACCACCAAGCACAAGTAGAACACAGCTAATTGGACATAATATACATGAGGAAAGGTAGTTTTTGTTTTTTTTTTTTGAGTTGGAGTCTCACTCAGTCACCCAGACTGGAGTGCAGTAGCCACTCCCGGCCACCACACCTCGCCTGCTGGGCTCCGGCGATCCTTCCGCCTCAGCCTTCTGAGTAACCAGAATTACAGGCATGCGCTACCTCGCCCAGCTGATTTTTTGATTTATTGTAAAGATGAGGTCTTGCTGCCCAGGCGGGTCTCGAACCCATGGGCTCAGGTGATCCACTCACCTCAGCCTCCTAAAGGTGCGGGATTATAGGCTGAGCCACCGAGCCCAGCTGAAAGGTAGATTTTTATTAATGTGTTTGTTTTTCTTGATTCCTGATTTACTCAGGTTCAGTCTTCTATGTTTCTGGTCCTGGATCTATGGGCCTGTGTAAATCTTTGTCACTTAGCTAAAAGAATTGTGGAGATTTCTTAAAAATCCATATAGTTGTGTTTTGAGCATCTACTGTATGTGAGGCATTATTCTTTTTTTTTTTGAGTCGGAGTCTCACTCTGTCGCCCAGACTGGAGTGCAGTGGTCACTACTGGCCACTGCAGCCTCGACCTGCTGGGCTCCAGCGATCCTTCCATCTCAGCCTTCCAAGTAACTGTAACTACAGGTGTGCGCTACCACGCCCGGCCAAGTTTTTGATTTATTGTAGAGATGAGGTCTCGCCAAGTTGCCCAGGCAGGCCTCGAACCCACGGGCTCAGGCAATCCACTCACCTCAGCCTCCCAAGGCGTGGGATTACAGGCTGAACCACCGAACCCGGCTGCGAGGCATTATTGTAGGTACTGGGGATACAGCAGCGAAAAAAGGAAAAAAAAATCCCTGTTATGGAGCTTATTGTTGGAGAGATAGACAATAAACACCACTAAGCATAATTACAATATGTCGGGTAGTGTTAGCTCAGGATAAGGGGTTAGAGAGTGACGCTGGGGACTGCTATTATTTTCCTAGAGACAGGGAACACTTTTACTCGAGATATACACCTAGGTCACTCACTTCCTTGATTTATATAAATCTGTTTAAATGAAAGGTAGCAGATAAGACCTCCTTGATCTCTGCCAACAAGAGGGGATCCTCAAGATAAGATACTTTTTTTTTGACTCAAGGTCTCCGTCACCCAGGCTGGAGTGCAGTGGGATGATCATAACTCACTGCAGCCTCTACCTCCTGGGCTCAGGCAGTCCGCCTTTGCCTCTCCCAAGTAGCTGGGACAACAGGCATGTGACACCACACCTGGCTGTTTTTCTGATTTTTTTTTTTTTTTTGTAGAGACGAGGTTTTGCTGTGTTGCCCAGGCTGGTCTTGAACTCCTGGGATCAAGCAATCCACCCTCCTCAGCTTCCCAAAGTGCCGGGATTACAGGTGTGAACCACTGTACGTGACCCCCAAGATACTTGTTAAAACTAGTCTTGACAAAGTGATAAAAGTAACAAATGCACGAGTAAGAAAAACTTCAAATAAAGCAGAACGGAATTCAGTGAAAAGTAAAATCTTTTGTCCTCTCCTTGCCCTTCTCCTCAGCAGAGGACCACAAAAATAAACATGTTAGAAACAGAGATAAAAGCCTTTCCTTCACGCCCCTTTTTAGTAGAAATTCACCTTAAAAGGGACTTGCCCTATATCTCCACTGTTAATATTTCCTGCTGCTGGGGCAGGCCTCTGAGAGAATAAACCCATAAATAGTTACAACTTCCAGATGAATTGTGTGCAGATGACTTCCTGCTATGGTTGCTTGTGCATGTTTGTAATTGTTAATGGGATATTAATGTTTAGTCTGTCATTAGTCAACAGGCAGAGCTCGCCCTGCAGGAGGCAATTAGGATTGCCCAGGAATCCAATGACCACGTCTGTCTCCAGCATTGTTTGGTGAGGCCATCCTCTGGTCTTGGGAGTTTTGCTCATGGGTTGAGTTGGCCTTCTGTAAGGCTTTGTGTGAATTGGGTTGTTTTGAAGTTGGAGCAAAGGTCTTCAGTAGCGAAGGGAAAGTAGTGAGGTGGTTGTGGGAATTCAGAAAGGGCAAATCATATTTACCTTTCTTAATTCGTGACACCTGTTCTGCTTTGGGGATATTGCTTGTCTGCATATTTTAATGCAACTTGCCATGAAGAAAGAGTAAACCTTTAACTATTGGCATTAACCAAAAAAATGTATGCTATACCTAGTAACTGAGTGAGATGTCATATGTCATATAAAAGGATAACCGCCAAGCACAAGTAGAACACAGAAGCCATTTGACAATCACCTGAGAATCTTCTTTCTCAATTAAAAGGCCCCCCCCCACGTGAGGGCTTTATGCTTTTTTCTGAAATACTCATCACAGCTTGTCAAAGGTAAACCAGGTTAATGGCTTCTTTATTTCAGTCTGGTTTTAATGGTTTTAATATGTTTGACAGATTTCAAGGTTCATAATTCGTGAAAGAGTGTTTTAGAGTGTTTATTTTCTCCCTTTTTAGATCGTTCTTTTTTTTAAATTTTTTTATTTTGAAGATGTGTAGTTCTCTCTTATGACACCCTGATATTTCACTGGAACATTAACCATTACCATTATTATGATATATTTTGATGATTTCTCTTGCCAGAGCTGGCTTTATGTGCTGGGGCAGAAGAGATCCGATAGCTATGTTCTGCTGGAGCATTCTGTGAAGAAAGCAGTACATTTTGGGTTACCGGTAAGGCTCATCTTTCTGTGAGATTGTTTCCATAAATGGTGTTGAGCCTTTGTCTCTTTTTCCACCCACCTCTGTCATGAACCAGTGATAGATTTAGAATGGGTATTTTAAAGTGTGGTTTTATTCTTGACATTTCATATGACTTTAATTATTAATCACACCACTAAATTCTGTTTGGTAGGTTTCTCTCTGTTCCCTTCTTCCTAATAACATCTGTGGATGTTCCATTTAGCACTGTGATAAGAGATCTTTGCTTAGTTTATTGAGCAACATTAGTCTAGCACATATTCACTTAGAAATATTTTAGAAAAGGCTTAAACCAAGAAATGGCAAACTTCACAACCCTTGGGCCAAAACTGGATCTCTGTCTGCGTATGGTCTTTGAGCTAAGAATGGTTTTTACATTTTTAAATAGTTGGGGGAAAAAACAACAAAGAATATGTGACAGAAACCAAATGTGGCCTGAAAAATCTAAATTATTACAGAATGAGTTTGCTGATTCTTGTTTTAAATAATAAACAAAGCCAGGGACCAGTAAACCTGACAGGCAGATTTGTCCTTTCTTACTTTGAGTGACAGGGAAGGATCTGAATTACAGTTCTGAATGACATGTTGAGGAGCATTGAAAGGGCATGTTTACCTGCATGAAGTACATGCTTGAAGAACCTTATTCTCTTAAAAACTCAGCTAGCTGGGTGTGGTGGCTCATGCCTGTAATCCCAGCACTTTGGTAGGTGGAGGCCAGAGAATTGCCTGAGCCTAGGGGTTCGAGACCAGGCTGGGCAACTTGGCGAGACCTTGTTTTTACAATAAATAAAATTAGCCGGGTGTGGTGGCGCACATCTGTGGTTCCACCTACTTGGAAGGCTGAGGTGGAAGGATTGCCTGAGCCCAGCGGGTCGAGGCTGTGGTGGCCATGAGAGTGCTACTGTACTCCATCCAGCCTGGGTGACAGTGAGACTCAAAAAACAAACAAACAAATACTAAACTGAAGACTGGACCACATACAGCGGGACTGCTTAAGCCTTGTCTCGGGAAGTTTGTGACAGACTTCAGTAAAATCAAAAGTAATTATGTGTAGTAATTTAATGCCTTTGCTTTTAAAATTTGTATATTATCCATGTGATTCACTTCTGGGAAAGGAAACTTATGTACAGAATTGATTGTAATGGTAAAAGTGGCTCCTTGAAATAAATGATAGACTTCTAAAGTACAATTCTTGCTATGGATTTAAGCTGACTTTTTTGAGTTGAGCTTTCATCCTTGAAGAATATACCAGAAGTTAATGAAAAGATAGTTTTGTTGCTCATGGTAGGCATCCTTTTTTGATCTTCTATTACATAATGTGCCCAGCACTGTTTGACATCTATTATTTCATTGTAATTTTACAACAATTCTTTATGATAGGTTTGATGCCCATTTTACAGATGAGGAAGCTGAGGCTTAGCTAAGAAGCTAAGAGACTGGCCCTAAGGCACACAGTAAGTAGCAGAGGCAGTATTTAAGTCCAGGTCCATCTAATGCCAAAGCCCTGCTGGCTCTTCCCCATGTGCCTTCTGCCTCTCTGCCAGCCCCAGTTTTTCAGGAACACATCTCATGTGGATGAGGGTTAAGGTCAGGTTGTAGGTACTTTCCTTTTAAATAGTGCTGTCACTGTGCATGTGCTGAAATGTGAAATCCACCACATTTCTGAAGAGCAAAACAAATTCTGTCATGTAATCTCTATCTTGGGTCGTGGGTATATCTGTCCCCTTAGTACCTCGCCTCCCTGGGAATACAGTCCCTTGTTCAACAGAGAGCTTTTGCTGGGAAGACGGCAAACAAGCTGATGGATGCCCTGAAGGACTCTGACCTCCTGCACTGGAAACACAGCCTGTCAGAGCTCATCGACATCAGTATCGCACAGAAAACGGCCATCTGGAGGCTCTACGGCCGCAGGTAGGTCTTCATGCAACTGCCAAGGACATGGCAGTGTGAATCTTTCAGAGACAAGCAGCAGCTAGCAAACTAGTTCTAAGAAAGGCCAAATGTGCAAGGATTTCCCCTCTCTGGTAGAAGTTGTTTATGCAGAGGATTAGACAAAACATTGTATAGTCTAAAAACATTTTGTATTTTACACAGACTTTGCAAAATTTTTTTCCACGTGTTCTTACCTAGTCCTCCCAGATGCTCTGTGTGGTAACTGGTGGGTGATCTCCATTCTGGAATAAGTAAACCAGGGTTCACCTATCTGTTATTCCCAAATTCACACATGTAGTTAACAGGTGTCAGAACCAGGACTCAAACCCAGGTCGCTTGATTCTAAGCACTGTACTCCTGTGCTTTGACACCTTTCTTCCTGTTTGCAGGAGGCATGGTCCATGGTCATTCAAGCCAAGCATCCCCTGAACCCCAAAGCTATTGTATAGAGAAAGTTGCTTTCTGTTAACCAAGGTGTTTGCTCTGCACTATTTTCCGCCTCATGTTTACTTCTTCATTTAGCCACCTTTTGCTTGGAAGTAAACTTCTGAACCAGATTTTAATCCTCAGCTAGACAATCTACTATTTCTAGGAAGTCAGTAATGAAAGAAAGTGCTTATTTTACCAGTCTTGTTTTTGTATTTCAGATAATTTTTTGGCACGGTGTGCTCTGAAACAGCTGCAGACACTGGCCACTGCTTACATTGCCAGAGCAGCCTGTGCCAGGATGGCATCGGGTCTGAATTTGCCCGTGAAAACTAATTAGCAGACTGTCACCAGAGGGAACATCGGGGTGGGGCTGGGAGTGGGGGATCTGGGAGCTTGGAGCACCCAGTTGTGCTCTAACCATCACCTGTCTCCTTTGGGTCTGCACATCCAGGATGCTTTCCACTCTCCTTTTCCTCAGGGCGGGATTGCTGGCATTGGGAGGCAGCTGTTCCCAGAAAGCCAGAGCCTGTGGAGGGGTGTCACTTGTTTGCATTTCCACTCAAGATAAATGATGGGTGTGGCGAAGGGGAGCCTTGGCCTGCTAACTGAAGGGGGATCCTGTTTCCTCTCCTCACCCAGTACCATGGCACTGCAGCAAGCCCAGATGTTGCTGAGCATGAACAGCCTGGAGTCGGTGAATGCGGGAGTGCAGCAGAACAACACGGAGTCGTTTGCCGTCGCGCTCTGCCACCTCGCAGAGCTACACGCGGAGCAGGTGGGCAGGTGGCTGGGCCAGTGTGCTCCTGGAGCAAGGCGGGCGCTGCCGTGTCCTTCCTCTAGTGCTTGAGAAAAGCACCAGACACGACTTGGACAGGACTGTTTGATGCAGGTGGCCAAAAGAGTGAAACCTCCCCAGTGGATATAGACTAAGTGTGGAGACTGCAAAGTTTGTTGACTTGGGGTCTTTTTGTGGCATCATCAAAGAGAATAAGAGGTCAGCTAGTTTCATGTAACAAATGGAATAAAAAAGAGTCTTTGACATTTAAAGTAGTAGAGATTTATGTGTTTATAGGAGAGGGGCGAGTGTAATAAAACAATAGCTAAAATCATAGTAGCTAATGTTTATTGTATATCTGTTCTGTGCCAGACCCAGGGCTCAGTGTTTTATGTGTGCTATCTTACAGAGTCCTTACAGTCGTTTCCTGGGATCAGCTTCATTGGTATCCCTATTTCACAGAACAAAAGACAGGTCTAGGGAGCTATGTCTTACACCCACCACCAGTAAGTGTCAGAGGCAGGTGGAAGTCTGGTTGACTGCAAAAAAGGACAGCGGGAGGCTGGGCACCGTAGTTCACACCTATAATCCCAGCACTTTGAGAGGCCAAGGTGAGAGGATTGCCTGAGTCCACAGGTTTGAGACCAGCCCGGGCAACTTGGTGAGACCTCATCTCTACAATAAATTAAAAAATTAGCCGGACGTGACACCACGTGCCTATAATTATAGCTACTTGGAAGGCTGAGGTGGAAGGATTGCCTGAGCCTAGCAAGTTGAGGCTGTGGTGGCCATGAGCGTGCAACTGCACTCAAGCCTGAGTGACAGAGTGAGACTCCAACTGAAAAAAAGAAGAAAAAAAAAAAGAACAGTGGGAATTGGACATAACCTTGACTTAAAGCCCAAATAATTTTACATGAATTTTTATTTTATTTTATTTTATTATTTTTTTGATTTATTATAGAGATGAGGTCTCACCCAAGTTGCCCAGGTGGGTCTCGAAACTGCGGGCTCAGGCAATTCACTCACCTCAGCCTCCCAAGGCGCAGAATCACAGGCTGAGCCACCGAGCCCAGCTGAATTTTTTTTTAAGACAGAGTTTTGCTCTGTCACCCAGACTGGAATGCAGTTGTAAAATCATAGCTCACTGCAGCCTTGAACTGGGTTCAATCTCCTACCTTAGCCTTCTGGGTAGCTGGGACTACAGGAACACACCACCAAGCCTGGCTGATTTTTTTATGGTTTTTTTTTTTTAGAGATGAGGTCTCGATATGTTGCCTAGGCTGGTCTTTAACTCCTGGCCTCAAGAGATCCTCCTGCTTTGGCCTCCCAGAGTGCTGGGATTACAGACTTGAGCCATTGCTCTCAGCTAATTTTATATGATTCTCTGTATGGGGATTAATTAAAGCATCTCTTATGCTTTATCTTCCCTTTTCTCAAAATACCTTCTTTCATGGAAAACATCAGGAAAACCTATTTTATTTAAAACCCTCTATTTCACTAAACACTGCCATGGTTATACATACATTTCCTTAATCCTGTTTTTCTCTCCTCTTCGGAGTACTTGTTAGATTACATTGTAACACTCAACATTCCTTAATCTGCAGCTTAAAGGTTTCTGGGTAGTTTCCGTGCCTTTCAGACGTCTAGAACTACTTTCCTCTACCAAACATATTTTAGCATTTTCCAATTCTTTAAGTAGCTGTGTAAACAAAGGGGATGGATGGATGCTGGCCGATGGGTTCTGCTGAGCCCTAATCAGCTGCTTTCTTCCTGTGCCTGGGAAGAATTGCCCAGGCTTTCTGAGGTCAAGACTACAAAACAATTGTGCTTGCTGTTTTTCCTCCAGGAATGTTGCGGGTCTATCTTTTGTTTGCTTTTTCCCCTCTTAATGGCACTGGAACCTTTTATTTTTAGTATTTTTTTTTTTTTGAGTTGGAGTCTCACTCTGTCGCCTAAACTGGAGTACAGTGGCATGCTCACGGCCACTGTGACCTCAACAGGCTGGGCTCAGACGATCCTTCCACTTCAGCCTTCCAGCTGAACTACAGCTGAACCAGCTGGAACTACAGGCGTGCTCTACCACGCCCGGCTAATTTTTTGATTTATTGTAAAGACGAGGTCTTGCTAATTTACCCAGGCTGGTCTTGAACCCCTGAGCTCAGGCAATCCTCTTGCCTCCTGGTGCCATAACTAAGTGGAACCTTTGGTAGTTAATGAGTCAGTGAGCATTCACTGAAGTATTTCATGTGCACCTCCTGTGACGCCATATGGTTCACCCACTAAAAGTATACACGTGTGACTTGTTGAAGGAGGATTTTCTTTTTTTTTTTTTTGAGTTGGAATCTCACTCAGTCGCCCAGACTGGAGTGCAGTGGCCGCTCCCGGCTACTGCAGCCCTCGAACTGCTGGGCTCTGG
>NW_007245954.1:33129-43134 GCF_000164805.1 Carlito syrichta
CTCACCTCAGCCTCCCAAAGGCGCAGGATTACAGGCTGAGCCACCGAGCCCAGCTGAAGGAGGATTTTCTTACTGTCCGTAGCTTCCCTATAGTTCTCTTTGAGTTGTGAATGGTAGAAAAAAAGTTGCTTTTTAAAATTTTTTTTTGAATTGAGGTCTCACTCTGTGAGACAGTGCCCAGCCTAAAAAATAAAAAATTTTTAGAACCTTAAAAATGACCCTTTGAAATTGTCAGTGCCTTTCAGGTTGCTGCTTTAAGAACTGATTAAAGGGTGGGCGTGGTGGCTCAAGCCTATAATCTCAGCACTTTGGGAGGCTGAGGCAAGAGGATTGCCTGAGCCCAGGGGTTCAAGACCATCCTGGGCAATTTGGTGAGACCTTGTCTCTACAATGTATCAAAATATTAGCCAGGCATGGTAGCACGCACCTGTAGTTCCAGCTACTTGGAAGGATGAGGTGGAAGAATCACCTGAGCCCTGATCATTGACGCTGGGGTGGCTGTGAGTGTGCCACTGCACTCCAGCCTGGGCAACAGAGTGAGACTCTGACTCAAAAACAAAAAAACAAAAAACTGGTTAAAGCCGGGTGCAGTGGCTCATGCCTGTCATCCCAGCACTTTGGGAGACTGATATGAGAGGATTGCCTGAGCCCAGGGATTCGAGATCAGCCCGGGCAACTTGGCAAGACTTCGTCTCTACAATAAATCAAAAAATTAGCCAGGCATGGTATGGTGGCACGTGCCTGTGGTTTCAGCTACTTTTTGGAAGGCTGAGGCAGAAGAATTGCCTGAGCCTAGCAGGTCAAGGCTGCCGTGTCTGTGAGCATGCCACTGTACTCCAGTCTGGGAGACAATAACACTCTGATTCAAAAAAAAAAAAAAGAACTGGTTAATCAGATAGGCATGGTGGCTCGTGCCTGTAATCCCAGCATTTGGAGGCCAAGGTAGGAGGATTGCTTAAGGCCAGGAGACCAGCCTGGGTAACACAGCAAGACCTCATTATCTCTACATACAAAAAAACCAAAAAACTTAGCCAAGCATGGTATGCGCCTTAGTCTCAGCTACTTGGGAGGCCGAAGAGGGAGGACTGCTTGAGTCCAGGAGTTTGAGGTTGCAGTGAGCTGTGAATGAGCCACTGCATTCCATTCTGGGTGACAAAGTGAGATTAAAAAAAAAAAGGAACCGGTGAATCATGTCGACATCCTATGTGTGGTGTGGTTTCAACACAGGTTGTGCTAATCAAATCGTGTCTATTTTAGGGTTGTTTCACTGCAGCTTCTGAAGTATTAAAACACTTGAAGGAACGATTTCCACCTAATAGTCAGCATGCTCAGGTAACCTGCCTTTTTCAAAGCACTGGATTTATTTCTGATAGGAATTTTTTTTAATATAATGTAAAGTGAAATATTTTAGAGACTCCACTCCAAAAAATAATATTGAACTAAAAAGGAACTTGTGAAAGGATGCCTACAACTGTGATATTACTTGTTTGTACAAAATTTAAAAACAAGTGCATACTATATATTGCTTAAGAACAGTATATATGTTGTAAAAATATAAAAATTGAGATTGATAAATGTCAAATTGAGTGTCTACTTTAGAAAAAGAGAGAGGGAAATGGAATTTGTGAAGGATCTCAATGGTATCAAATAGTATCAGAAGTAAATAAAGCAAAATGTAAGTTAGCAAAGTTGATGGTTGGCGTACATCTGTCTGTTATTTTATTCTCTGTTTTTTCCACATAATTGAAATACTTAATTTTTTAATCTTAAAAAGAAAAGAATGCATGTGAATTGTAAGATTTGCTAAGCAAGCCAAAATACTTTATATCTCCATTGATAATAAGATGAACATTTGCCATTTCGTACTTAATTGATTTTTTTCCTTAATAGTTATGGATGCTGTGTGATCAAAAGATACAGTTTGACAGAGCAATGAATGATGGCAAATATCATCTGGCTGATTCACTTGTCACAGGAATCACAGCTCTTAATAGCATAGAGGGTGTTTATAGGTAAGATACTGTGAAAACTCCCATCCCAGGATAAAGTAATTTTGAATGACTTTGTTTTTATTTGTTTTGTGTATTAATTTATTTATTTTAGCTTAGAAAAATGCCCTTTTTTTTTTTGTAGTTGAAGTCTCACTCTGTCACCCAGGTTAGAGTGCAGTAGCATGTTCACAGCCACTGTAGCCTCAACCTGCTGGACTTAGGCCATCCTTCCACCTCAACCTTCCAAGTAGCTGGACTACAGGCATGCGCCACCACACCCAGCTAATTTTTTGATGTATTGTAGAGACGAGGTCTCGCCATGTTGCCCAGGCTGATCTCGAACCTGTGGGCTCGGGCAGTCCTCTTGCCTCAGCCTCCCAAAGTGCCGAGATTACAGGCGTGGGGCCACTGTGCCCAGCTGGAAATAAAGATTCTTGCCCTCTATGTGGCTTTAGTTAAAACATTTGCAAGACATTGACATAACCACTATGTTTATCTTGATTCTGTTTCAGAAAAGCAGTTGTATTACAAGCGCAGAACCAAATGTCAGAAGCACACAAACTTTTACAAAAATTGTTGATTTATTGTCAGAAAATGAAGAATACAGAAATGGTGATTAGGTAAGGGTCTCTCGTGCGTCTCCCAAAGGCGCGGTAGTGGGTATTCTCACCCCATGTTTTCCTCTCTGTGGTCAGTGTCCTGCTGTCGGTGGCAGAGTTGTACTGGCGGTCGTCCTCCCCTACCATCGCACTGCCTGTGCTCCTGCAGGCTCTGGCCCTCTCCAAGGAGTACCGGTTACAGTACTTGGCCTCTGAAACAGTGCTGAACTTGGCTTTTGCCCAGGTAAGCTGATCTCTGTTTTTACAGCACATACTTGTGCTCAAGAACTGGTGTGTCTGTTACTACTTTTTGGTATTGAAAACATAATGAGTTTTCACTTGTTCCTGTTAAAGTCTGGAAAGGTAATCTCCATGTGCAAGCCCTCCAAGGAAGCCTGCTGGGTTGTGAACCTGGTGCCAGGTGGACCCCTCCCAGTGGCACTGGCTTTCTCAAGTTAGGACACCTGTGTTACATTAATGATTAGCTGGTGCAGTGATAATGGATTTAGCAACAAGAGGATATGAATACAGAAAGGGGGAAGTCAAGTTCATTGGAAGTTTTTGGAAGTCAAATTGTATTTTATGTTGTTTTTCTTTCTCCTCCTCCAGTACGGGCTATGAGGGAAGGGACTCTATTTTTTTGAGTCGGAGTCTCACTTTGTTGCCAAGGCTGGAGTACAGTGGCACACTCACGGCCACTGCAGCCTCAGCCTGCTGGAATCAGGTGATCCTTCTGCCTCAGCCTTCCAAGTAGCTAAAACTATAGGTGTGCGCCACCTTGCCTGGCTATTTTTTTGATTTATTGTAGAGACAAAGTCTCACCAAGTTGCCCAGGTTGGTCTCGAACCTGTGGGCTCAGGCAATCCTGTCACCTCTACCTCCCAAAGCGCTGGGATTAGATTACAGGCATGAGCCACTGTGCCTGACCAGGACTTTTTATTTTCAACCCCAATACCTTCTAGGACCTGCACATAGTAGGCTTTCAGTAAATATCAGTGAATGAGTGAATTTCGAACTCACTGGAGGAATTTATTTATTTATTTTTTGAGTTGGCGTCTCACTCTGTCGCCCAGACTGGAGTACAGTGGCCGCTTCCGGCCACCACAGCCTCAACCTGCTGGGCTCCGGCGATCCTTCCGCCTCAGCCTTCTGAGTAACCGGAATTACAGGCATGCACTACCACGCCTAGCTGATTTTTTGATTTATTGTAGAGATGAGGTCTCGCTGCCCAGGCGGGTCTCGAACCCGCGGGCTCAGGCAATCCACTCACCTCAGCCTCCCAAAGGCGCGGGATTGCAGGTTGAGCCACCGAGCCCAGAAGGAATTTATTAACTCAAGCAGAAGTTCTCCAAACTGACTACACATTATGATTATTGGGGAGCAGCTGGGTGAGCCTGTAATCCCAGCACTTTGGGAGGCCGAGGTAAGAGGATTGCCTGAGCCAGGGGGTTTGAGACCAGCCTGAGCAACTTGGTGAGACCTCGTCTCTACAGTAAATCACAAAAACTAGAGGGATGTGGTGGGCATCTGTAGTTCTAGCTACTTGGAAGGCTGAGGCAGAAGGATTGCCTAAGCCCAGCAGGCTGAGGCTGTGGTGGAGTGCATGCCACTGCATGCCACTGCATGCCACTGCACTCCAGCCTGGGTGACAAGAGTGAGACTCCAACTCGAAAAAGAATTATTGGGGAGCTTTAAACAATATCTTCAGGCCAGGCAGGGTGGCTCAACTTGTAATCCTAGCACTTTGGGAGACCGAGGCGAGAGGATTGCCTGAACCCACCGGTTCAAGACCAGCCCGGGCAACTTGGCGAGACTTAGTGGTTCTTTTTTTTCTTGAGATGAAATTTACATAACACCAGATTTACCATTTTAATGTATATAACTCAGTAGTTTTGAGAATATTGACAATGTTTATAACCATTAGTGCTGTCTAATTTCAGAGTATTTCAGCCGGGCTCGGTGGCTCAGCCTGTAATCCCACGCCTTTGGGAGGCTGAGGTGAGTGGATTGCCTGAGGCCGCAGGATCGAGACCCGCCTGGGCAACTTGGCGAGACCTCATCTTCACAATAAATAAAATTAGCTGGGCGTGGTAGCGCGCACCTGTAGTTCCAGCTGCTTGGAAGGCTGAGGTGGAAGGATTGCCGGAGCCCAGCAGGTTAAAGCTGCGGTGGCCGGGAGCGGCCACTGCACGCCAGTCTGGGCGACAGAGTGAGACTCCAACTCAAAAAAAAAAAAATTTTTTTCAGAGTATTTTAATTACACAAAAAAGGAAACTCTACCTATTAAGCAGTCACTCCCCAGCCCTCCTTCTCCCCAGCCCCTGGGAACTTCTAATGCTTTCTGTCTCTGAGTTTGCCTGTTCTGGACAGTTTCTATAAATGGAATCATATAATATGTAGGCTTTTTTGACTGGCTTCTTAGTATAATGCTTTCAAGTTTTATCCACAAGTAGCCTGTATCGGTCCTTCACTCCTTTTGATGGCTGAATAATATTTCATTACATGGATCTACTACATTTTGTTTATTCATTTATCAGCTGGTAGATGTTTGGGTTGTTTCTACTTCTTGGCTGTTATGAACAGCTACTCTTAAGTTTCAGTGCCTGTTTTCAGTTCTCTTCGGTAGATACCTAAGAATGGAATTGCTGAGTCATGATAATTTTGTGTTTAATTTTTTGAAAGTCTGCCAAACTTTTCCACAGTGGCTGCACCATTTTATGTTTCAGCCAGCAGTGTGTAAGGATTCCAATTTCGCCATAATCTTGCCAACACTTGTTATTTTTTGTCTTTTATTATTGTATCCTTCCTGGTTGTTGTTAAGTGGCACCTCATTGTGGGTTTTTGAGTTGGAGTCTCACTATGTTGCCCAGGCTGGAGTGCAGCGTCACACTCACAGGCACCGCAGTCTCCACCTGCTGGACTTAGGTGATCCTTCCACCTCAGCCTTCCAAGTAGCTGGGACTACAGGTGTGCACCACCACGCCCGGTTAATTTTTTGATTTATTGTAGAGGTGAGGTCTTGCCAAATTGCCCGGGCTGGTCTCGAACCTGTGAACTCACACAATCCTCTCACCTCATCCTCCCAAAGTGCTGGGATTATAGGTGTGAGCCACCACACCTGGCCTCATTGTGGTTTTGGTGTGCATTTCCCTAATGATGATGTCGAGCATCTTTTTGTTGCTTATTGACCATTTGTGTATGTTCTTTGGAGAGATGTCTATTCTAATCCTTTGCCTGTTTTTTTTTTTTTAATTAAGTTGTTTATCTTTCTGATGTTCACTTGTAATGGTTATTTAAATATTCTGAATACTAGACCCTTTTCTGATATGTGATTTACAGATATTTTCTCCTATTCTGTAGATTGTCTTTTCACTTTCTTTATAGTATTTTTTAATATACAAACGTTTTAAATTTTGAAGTCCAGTTTATCCATTTTTCTTTTGTTGCTTGTGCGTTTTGTGTCATATCCAAGAAATCAATGCCAAATCTAATATCATAAAATTTTTCTCAGCTGGGCTTGGTGGCTCAGCCTGTAATTCCAGCACTTTGGGAGGCGGAGATGAGAGGATTGCTTAAGCCCATGGATTCGAGACCAGCCTGAGCCACTACACTCCAACCTGGGCCACAGAGTGAGACTCTGACTCGAAAAAAAAAATTTTTTTTTCCTCTTATGTTTATAGTTTTAGCACTTATGTTTAGGTCTTTGAGTAACTGTGAGTTAAGTTTTGTATATATAGTGTGAGATAAGAGTACACTTTTTTTTTTTTTTCAGTTGGAGTCTCACTCGGTCACCCAGACTGGAGTGCAGTGGCCGCTCCCGGCCACCACAGCCTTGACCTGCTGGGCTCCGGCAATCCTTCCGCCTCAGCCTTCCGAGTAGCCGGAATTACAGGCGCACACTACCAAGCCCGGCTGATTTTTGATTTATTGTAGAGATGAGGTCTTGCCAAGTTGCCCAGGCAGGTCTTGAATCCGCAGGTTCAGGCAATCCACTCACCTCAGCCTCCCAAAGGCGCGGGATTACAGGCTGAGCCACCGAGCCCGGCTTAAGAGTACACTTTTATTCTTTTGCATTTTGATATGGGTTATCCCAGCACCATTTGTTGTAAAGACTATTCTTTTCCCCTTGAATGGTGTTGGCTCCCTTACTGAAAATCAATTGCTCATGAATGTGTAGGTTTATTTCTGGTTTCTTAATTCTATTCCATTGATCTATAGGTTTATACCGATGCCAGGGCCACCTTGTGTTGATTATTGTAGCTTTGTAGTAAGTTCTGAAATCAGGAAGTGAAAGTCTTCTAACTTTGTTCTTTTTCAAGATTGTTTTGGCTATTTGGGTTCCTTTGCAATTCCATGTTAATTTTATTTTTTATTTTTTTGAGTTGGAGTCTCACTCTGTCGCTCAGACTAGAGTGCAGTGGCCGCTTCCGGCCACCGCAGCCTCAACCTGCTGGGCTCCAGCGATCTTTCCGCCTCAGCCTGCCAAGTAGCTCCAACTACAGGCGCGCGCTACCACGCCCGGCTAATTTTTGATTTATTGTAGAGATGAGGTCTTGCCAAGTTGCCCGGGCTGGTCTCAAACCCGCGGGCTCAGGCAATCCACTCACCTCAGCCTCCCAAAGCGCGGGATTACAGGCTGAGCCACCGAGCCCGGCTCTCTTTAGTTTTAATAGGTCTGTTCAGATTTCCTGTTTCTTCTTGAGTCAATTTTTGTCGTTTGTGTCTTTCTAGGGATTTATCCATTCCATCTAGTTTATCTAATTTGCTGTGTACAATTGTTCATAGTATCCTTGCATGTCCTTTTTATTTTTGTAAGGTTGTTAGTAAAGTCCCATTTTCATTCCTGATTTCAGTCGTCTTCGTGTTTTCTCTTCTCTTGATCAATCTGACTGGCAGTTGGTCCATTTTGTTGATTTCTTCAAAAGCAACTTTAGCTATATTGATTCTCTCTATTGTTTTCCTAGTCTCTGTTTTGTTTACCTCTGCTTTAATCTTTATTTTCTTACTTTTTTTACCTTTAGGTCTAGTTTGCTTTGCTTTTTCTAATTTCTTTCTTTTGTCTTCTTCTTCTTCTTTTTTTTAAAGTCGGGGTCTCACTCTGGCGTCCTGGCAGAGGCAACATCATGGCTCACTGCAGCTGCCACCTTTGGGCTCAGGCGGTTCTTCTCCTGCCTCAACCTCTCGAGTAGCTAGAACTACAGGTGTGTGCCACTACGCCTGGCTAATTTTTTATTTTTTTATGGCGATGCTATGTTGCCTAGGCTGGTCTTGAACTCCTGGCCTCAAGCAATCCTCCTGCCTTGGCCTCAAAGTGCTGGGATTATAGGCATGAGCCATCATGCCAGGCCTCTAATTTCTTAAACTGGAAGATTAGCTTATTGATTTGAGATCTTCTTTTGTAATGTATGTTTTTACAGTTATACATTTCCCTGAGAACTTAGTCCATACATTTTTACTTTATCCCATAAGTTTCACAAATTGGTATATATTGTATTTTTATACATCTGAAAACATTTTCTAATTTCCCTTGTGATTTCTTCTTTGACCTATTGGTTATTTAAGGGTGTGTTGTTTAATTCTACATATTTGTTAATTTTTAAATTTTCTTCTGTTGATTTCATTTCATGTGGTCAGAGAAAATTCTTTGTATGATTTTATTCTTTTAAAATTCATTGAGAGAGCTGGGCTCGGTGGCTCAGCCTGTAATCCCAGTGCTTTAGGAGGCTGAGGTGAGTGGATTGCCTGAGTCCGCGGGTTTGAGACTCGCCTGGACAACTTGGCGAGACCTCATCTCTACAATAAATAAAAAAACTAGCCGGGCGTGGTAGCGCGCGCCTGTAGTTCCAACTCCTTGGAAGGCTGAGGCAGAAGGATTGCCGGAACCCAGCAGGTTGAGGCTGTGGTGGCCGGGAGCGGCCACTGCACTCCAGTCTGGGCGACGAAGTGAGACTCCAACTCAAAAATAAAATAAAATTAAAATAAAATAAAGCCGAGCTTGGTGGCTCAGCCTGTAATCCTGCGCCTTTGGGAGGCTGAGGTGAGTGGATTGCCTGAGCCCGCGGGTTTGAGACCCGCCTGGGCAGTGAGACCTCATCTCTACAATAAATCAAAAAATCAGCCGGGCGTGGTAGCGCGCGCCTGTAATTCCGGCTACTCGGAAGGCTGAGGTGGAAGGATCGCCGGAGCTCAGCAGGTCGAGGTTGCGGTGGCCGGAAGCGGCCACTGCACTCCAGTCTGGGCGACAGGGTGAGACTCCAACTCAAAAAAATAAAATAAAATAAAATAAAATAAAATTCATTGAGAGTTATTTTGTGACCCAACACGGTCCATCCTGGAAAACGTTCCATAGGCACTTGAGGAGAGTTTACATTCTGGTATTGTTGAGTGATATGCTTCATCAATGTTAGGGCTAGTTTGTTTGTGGTGTCATTCAAGTCTTCTGATTCCTTGCTGATCTTCTGTCTAGTTTTTCTATCCGTTATTGAAAAGTGGGATATTAGCTGGGCGTGGTAGCATGCACCTGTAGTTCCAGCTACTTGGAAGGCTGAGGTGGAAGGATCACTGGAGCCCAGCAGGTCAACGCTGGGGTGACCGTGAGTGTGCCACGGTTCTCCAGCCCGGGCAATGGAGTGAGACTCCAACTCAAAAAAAAAAAAAAAAAAAAATGTGATATTGAACTCCCTGTCTGTTATTGTTGAATTGTCCACTTCTTACTTATTTTCTGTCAGTTTTTCTTCACATATGTTGGGGCTCTGTTGTTTAGTGCATATATGTTTATAATTGTTATAGCTTCATCAAGCTATATATTGAACTTTTTATGAGTACATAATGTCCTTGTCTCCCATAACAGCTTTTGGCTTAAACTCTATTTTGTCTGATATTGTATGAGCACTCCAGCTCTCTTGGCTATTATTTGTGCCCCCTCCTTTTTTTGAGACAGAGTCTCGCTGTTGTCCAGAATGGAGTGCCGTGACATGATCATAGCTCACTGTAACCTGGATTTCCAGGGTTCAAGGGATTCTCCCACCTCAGCCTCCTGAGTAGCTAGGACCGGAGGTGCACACCACTGTTGCCCAGGCTGGAGTGCAGTGGCACACTCACAGCTACTGTAACCTCAATCTGCTGGACGCAGGTGATCCTCCCACCTCCACCTTCCAAGTAGCTGGACCCACAGGTGTGCGCCACCATGCCTAGCTAATTTATTTTTATTTTTATTGTAGAGATGAAATTATCCTTACCAAGTTGCCCAGGCTGGTCTCAGGCAACCCTCTTGCCTCAGCCTCCCAAAGTACTTGGATTACAGGCATGAGCCACCACGCCTGGCCATACCCAGCTAATTTAAAAAATTCCATTTGTGTCTTTTTTTTTTTTTTTTTTTTTTTTGAGTTGGAGTCTCACTCTGTCGTCCAGACTGA
>NW_007245955.1:0-3313 GCF_000164805.1 Carlito syrichta
ACATGGATGGAATTAGAGTTTATAATACTGAGTGATCTCTCACAGAAACAAAGATCTGAGCATCACATGTTCTCACTCATAAGTAGACTTTGAACAACTACCGTAATACTATAAGAAAAGGATTGACAGTGATGGGAAACTATTGGAGGGGGCAGGAAGGGGAAGGGAGGTGGGATTAACGGTGGTCAATATCTGTCTGGGGAAAGAGGGGCACACCCCACCAACAAGGGTACTTGCACAATGAATATTTGTATACCTAACCCTTAACTGTACCCCACAACTTTAAACTAAAAAATATATAATATATATTTTTTAAAATGTGGCACATATATACAATGGAATATTACTCAGCCATAAAGAACAAAATCATGAACTTCACAGCAACATGGATGGAATTAGAGTTTATAATACTGAGTGATTTCTCACAGAAACAAAGAGATGAGTATCACATGTTCTCACTCATAAGTGGACCTTGAACACTTACCATATTACTGTAAAAAAGGGATTGAAAGCAATGGGAAACTGAGGGGAGCGAGGTAGGGGGTGGGGGTGGGTAGTTGGGATTGACAGTAGTCGATATCCACCTGGGGAAGGGGGGGCACATCTCATCAATAAGGGTATCTGCACAATGAACATTTATATACCTAACCCTGAATTGTACCACAACTTCAAAATAAAAATTAAAAGAGAAAAAAAAAAAAAAACCACACTGAGGTACCACCTAACTCCAGTCAGGATGGTCATCATTAACAACTCAAAAAACAACAGATGCTAGCAAGGATGTAGAGAAAAAGGAACACTTCTACATTGTTGGTGGGTATAGCCTCCGTGGAAAACAGTGTGGTGATTCTAAAAAAATCTAAAAATTGACCTTCCATACCACCCAGCAATCCCTCTTCTGGGAATATACCCAGAGGAACTCAAGTCATTACACACACACACACACACACACACACACACACACACACACAGAAAATGCATGTGCATGCATGTTTACTGCAGCAATGTTCACAATAGCAAAAACATGGAACCAAACATGCTGCCCATTGAAAATTGACTGGATTTTTTAAATGTGGTATATATACATGGTGGAATATTATGCAGCCATAAAGGAGGACAAAATCATAGACTTTGCAGCACCTTGGATGGATTTAGAGTCTATCACACTCAGTGATCTATCATAAAAACAAAGAACTGAGTACCACATGTTCTCACTCACAAGTGGACCCTGAACATTTGTCATAATACTACAAGAAGTATTAAGTAGCAGGACACTGCCAGGAGGCAGGGCACATAACATCAATAAGCATACCTGATCTCAAACCAGGTGAAGTAAGGACCATTGGGAGGCTCAAACTTCACCAGTACAATGACCACTTATGTACCTAACCCTGAATTGTTTACTACATATATTTATTTATTTATTTATTTATTTTTGAGTTGGAGCCTCACTTTGTCACCCAGGCTGGAGTGTAGCAGCATGCTCACAGCCACCCCAGAGTCGACCTGCAAGTAGCTGGAACTACAGGCGTGCACTACCACGTCCGGCTAATTTTTTTTGATTTATTGTAGAGATGAGGTCTCACTAAGTTGCCCAGACGGGTCTCAAACCCGCTGGCTCAGGCAATCCACTCACTTCAGCCTCCCAAAGCGTGGGATTACAGGCTGAGCCACCGAGCCCGGCTGTTTACTACATATTTAAAATAAAATAAAGATTATCCAATCTGAGAAGCAGAAAGACAAAAAAGAATGAAGAAAAATGGACAGAACCTAGAAGAACTATGGGACACATAATGGGAGTTTCAGAAGGAAAAGAGAGAGACAGAAAGCATATTTGAAGAAATAACAGCTAAAAAACGAATGAAGAAACTATGCACTTATATAAAAAGCTCTACAAGAAATACTGTCAAATAGCAAAAGCAAGATGCAAAACTACATAAAGTACCTGAAGTGCATTATCTGAATCTAATCATGAGGAAACATCAGACCAATTAAATCAGAGGACATTCTAGAAGATAATCGATTGAAATCTTCAAAAATGTCAAGTTATAAAAGGCAAAAAAGACTAAATTATTGCATTATATTAAAAAAGACTAGAGATACCTGGCAACTAAATGCAGTGTGTGATCTTGGATAGGATCCTGAAACAGAAAAAAAATTTTTTTGCTCAAGAATATTGGGAAAACTGGAAAACCTTGAATAAAGTGTAGATTGGATTATAGCATTGATTCAATGCTAATTTTCTGGTTTTGATAGTTATACTATGACCACTAAATATATTATCTATGGCTAAGTATAAAAATGCTCCTATTTTAGGAAATACAGTCATGTAACTCATAATGATGTTTTGGTCGACCATGAACTGCATATATGACAGTGATATAAGATTATAATGCTGTATTTATACTTTTTGTATCCTTTATGTTGAGATATATTTAGATACACAAATGCTTACCATTGTGTTACAGTTGCCTACAGTATTAAGTAGGGTAACATGATGTACAGATTTGTAGCCCAGGAGCAATAAACTACACCATATAGCCTAGGTGTGTAGTAGGCTATACCTTCTAGACTTATGTAAGTGCACTCTAAGATGTTGCCCAGCAACAAGATTGCCTAACAACACATTTCTCAGAGTATATCCCAGTTTTTAAGTGACACATGACTATATACACTGATGTATTTAGGGGAACTCACTCTCAAAATATATCAGAAAAAATGATATGCCAAGAGAGAATAATAAATCAAGAAAACATAGAAGTGTTATAATGGGAGGATCTGAGTAAAGGGTGAGTGGAAAGAATTTGTACTATTCTTGTAGCTTTCCTTATTTCGAGTAATTAGAAACTATCAAACCGAAAATAATTAAAATAATTAAAAACTATTATAAGGCCAGGTGCGGTGGCTCAAGCCTGTAATCCCAGCACTTTGGGAGGCCGAGGTGAGAGGATTTCCTGAGCTCAGGGGTTCGAGACCAACCTGGGCAACTTGGTGAGACCTGGTCACTACAATAAACCAAAAAATAAGCCGGATGTGGTAGCACACGCCTGTAGTTCCAGCTTCTTGGAAGGCAGAGACGGAAGGATCACCTGAGCCCAGCAGATGGAGGCTGCAATGGCTGGAGCGTGCCACTTCACTCCAATCTGGGCAACAGAGTGAGACTCCAACTCAAAAAACAAAAATAAGCCGGGCTCGGTGGCTCAGCCTGTAATCCCGCGCTTTGGGAGGCTGAGGTGAGTGGATTGCCTGAGCCCGCGGGTTCGAGACCCGCCTGGGCAACTTGGAGAGACCTCATCTCTGCAATAAATCAAAA
>NW_007245955.1:3333-20866 GCF_000164805.1 Carlito syrichta
ATTCCAGCTACTTGGAGGCTGAGGCGGAAGGATCGCCGGAGCCCAGCAGGTCGAGGCTGTGGTGGCCGGGAGCGGCCACTGCACTCCAGTCTGGGTGACAGAGTGAGACTCCAACTCAAAAAAATTAAAATAAAATAAAAATAAAACTATTATAACTCAAAAAAATAAATTGAAACCAGCCTGCAGAGTTGTATCTTTTGTTTTTGTCTTGCAGTTGCACAAGTGCAAACACCGAATGCACAGAGCTAAATTTGACTAAGGTGGATGTTAACCAGATGAGTTTGCTATGGCCCAAGAGATGCAAAGGAAATGAATACGTATGCAAGGGTGTGGCAGTCATGATTGCCCCTGCAATCCAAGTTGGGTAAGAAGCAAGATAAGGTTATAAGAGTGTGAAGGACAATGAAACCTGTCAGGATGAAAGGTTTGTAAATCGACTTGGGGCCAAAGAATTGCTGGTAACAGACAGTGGTGATGAGTTGGAAAGATAGAAATTGATTGAAATGGAGATTATGAACATGTTGCAGTTATCAAGGTAATTTCTCTGATGAGAGCATGACTAGTGTGATGGTTCAGATTGTTGGGGGAGAGATCAAGGAAGTAAGAAGTCGGGGATTGAAAGCATAATTTTAGTGGCTGTTGAAATCACTAAGTATAGAAAGAGTAGTATAGGAGAAAGTGACCCTGAGCAAGGAGCAAAAATCTTCAATACAAAAAGGGAACATGAATTGTGAGTTGGTAGATGACTGCAGAAAGGAGAGGTAGTTGGGGGCATAAGTGACATTAAATTCAAAGCTAGGGTGTTAGAGAAGAGTGAAGGAGAAGCATCTGGAAGTAACAGTCAGGAATAAGGAAGGTGATTGCTTTTTGTCTGGATCCACTGGCACCCCATGACTATACCTACATGACAAATCACCCAAAAATCTAGTGGCAGAAAACAAGACTCATTTATTACTTCTTATGGTTTCTGTAGGTCAGAAATTTGGACCAGCTCGGTTGGACAGGTCTAGCTCACAGTGTCTCATGAGGTTGCCCTCAGTGTCAAGTAGGGCTCCAGTCATCAAAAGACCTGGCTTAGGTTGGAGGATCCACTGTCAAGGGGTCTCACTTACATGGCTGGCACCCTGGTGCTGCTAGTTTGGAGGCTCAATTCCTCTCCACATGGGCTTCTCCATGGGGCTGCTTGAGTCTTCATGAATGGCAGTGGCTTTTCTCAGAGCAGGTAATCCAAGACAACCAAGGTGAAAGCTACAAAGTCTTTTATGACCTAACTTTGAAAGTTCCAAACTGTCAATCACACCACATTCCACTGGGGTCAGTCAGCTCTGATTCAGTGAGAGAGGTGACTCCACAGGGCATGAATACCAGAAGGCCAGGATCAGTGGAGGCCTTCTGAGAGGAAAGCTACCACCAGTGACATGATGACAGTGCAGGAGAGAAAGCAGTCACCATTTGGGAGGGCTGCAGGGAAGGCAGTTTCCTTAGGGGAAAGTCATGTTTCAGTTAGAGTGAGGCGAAGAAATCTTAGATAAATAGCAGAGAAAATTCAGAGAACTTAGGATATAGGGGATTTTGTTAATGTCTGGTCTTGAATTCCACAGCACACCAAGGAAGGAATTTGGGAGTTGGGAATGGGCGTGGTGGTGAAGATGAGATGATTGAGGAAATAGATATGGATACTATCAGGGGCACATGCAGTCCCAGGGCAACCAGACTAGGAATGTCATGCCACTTTTTCTTCTTTCACTAAGTAAAATTTTCCTGATGTATAGCTCCTTAACTTACATTTCACTATGAGAAAGAGTTTTAAGGAGTTTACAAACTCCAATTTTTTTTTTTTTTTTGAGTCAAAGTCTGACAATAGCCCAGTCTGAAGTGCAATAGCATGACCACAGCTCTCCACAGCTTCAACTTTCTGAGGCGATCCTTCCCCCTCAGTCTCCCAAGTAGCAAGGGCTATAGATGTATGCCATCACGCCCGGCTATTGTTTCTTTCTTTCTTTCTTTTTTTTTCTTTGAGTCAGAGTCTCACTCTGTCACCCAGGCTGAAGTGCAGTGGCACACTCACAGCCACCTCAGTGTCAACCTACAGGGCTCAGGTGATCCTTCTGCCTCAGACTTCCAAGTAGCTGGAACTACAGGTGTGCACTATCATGCCCAGCTAATTTTTTGATTTATTATAGAGATGCGGTCTCACCAAGTTGCCCAGGCTGGTCTTGAACCCCTGGGCTCAGGCAATCCTCTTACCTGGGCCTCCCAAAGTGCTGGGATTACGGGCTTAAGCCACCATGCCCAGCCTAATTTAAAAAAAATTTTTTTGTAGAGACGTCTCACTTCTTGCCCAGGTCTTGAACGCCTGGACTCAAGCAATTCTCCTGCCTTGGTCTCCCAAAGTGCCAGGATTACAGGCATAAGCCACCATGCCTGGTTGAGATATTTTTAATGTTCACTATGACTGGTTTTAGTATATGTCCTTAGAAAATATCACTATTACTTTTTATCACTTTTTTCAGTCCTGCCAACCTTACCAAAGTAGGGTGGGTACATGTGTATCTAATTTTGTTCTTTCCGGAAACCCACCCAAATGACATAAAAGGGGAGTTTTGAACAGACAGGGCAAACAGGAAAGGAGGCGAAAGGAAGAAATTTTTGTAAATTGGAAATGGGAGAACAAGCGGCAACTGAGAAAGCCAAGGCCCACGCTGACCTCGGGGACAACTGAGGGCCAACCTGGGTCATACCACAGGATCCTAAAAAAGCAAGAGAATTGGCAGCACTCAAATACCTCTGGACCTGGGAATAAGTAAGGAAGGGAGCAAAGTAGAATCGTAGCTAAAGTAAGGAGGACTCGGCTTAAAGTTGTTTGTAAACCAGTTATATCCCTGGGTCATTTTGTCACCTCCAGGCTGCTAGGCAGCTGTATAATTTTCAGATGTATAATTTCTCAAAAAAATGTGTCGCCCACCCTACTTGAGAAACAAGTACTGGAGAAACTGCTCATTGAAAAACCTATAAAGACAAAACGTGGGACATGAAAAACAGGAAATGGAACCAGGAGAGAGATGGAGACAAGTCCCAAGAGGTAGATCCCAGAATGGCAGCTGTGGACCTGATACAGAAGGCACTGGTTCAGACTAGAACAGTGCAGCTAGAAAGACAAACTGACTGAACACTGTCATCTCCAAGATCCCTGTTGTCATTTATCTTCTTTGTAGATGAAGACAGAATTCTCCCATGAGCTGTGTGAAATTCTTTTCAGTACTTTGCATTCAAAGTTCCTATTCTCCCCCCACGCTTTGGTCTTCACCCCACAGATTTTTATTGGGGCATACTCCTGAGAGCTGGAGGTAGCTGTGGAGGGTTTAGAAGCAGAAAACACAAAGCAGTCCATATGTCTCGCTCTGACCATATGTCTGCCAAATGTCCAGTATTTGGTCCAGCTGCTCAAACTATGATGAATCCTGGTTTTCCAGGACTCCCTAAGGCTTTTGCCCACTGACCTCCCTAAAAGAGATGCTTATAAACTCTCAGGGAACCTGAAGCCAGGTCATAATCAGTTTATCTTCTCCTGAGATCCTTTATCTGATAGTAGCAGCATCGCTCTTTGCTTGGTGAAAGATTCGTACTTGCTACTTAGCTTTCCTAAATGAAGGAATATATTATTTAGGGCTACATACATGGATGATATATCTATAAATTAAAACAAGGCAATGATTAGCACAAAAGTCAGAGTAATGCTTATCTTTGCAGGGAGGAAGATGGTTGCAACTGAGGAGGGACACACAGGGCTTCTATGGTGTTCTATTTCTTAAACTGAGTGATGGATACATATACATTGATGTTGTTTTTTAAATTGTCCATGTAAATACTATACATTTTTCTATATGCATGATACATATCACATCGTTTTTAAGTAAATAACCAATTATTAGAAGTTATTATGTATTTAAATGTTGCTTATTGAGTGGTAGACTGACAGATTTTGATTTTGATTTGAATAGTTTTGTAAGATGAAAGTGCTGGAATATATTTATAACCTTATAGGAAAGAACCAGTAGAGAAAAAGAGGTTTAAGATAAGTTGGTAGAGAAAGGAATAAAATTTCCTGGGACGGTAGGATGAGATCCACTGGACAGAACAAACTTTAGGACTGGTAAAACAAGGATACTTGTAAAGTAGAAGCTAGTCCTGGGGTGAAAAGAGAAAAGTGCAAACTGAGAAAGTTCTTAGATCATTTGCTAAGGGTATTGGGTTTCTAGATTCACATTCATTAAACTATAAATTATTCAAATACACCTTGAGCCAATTTCTGAAATGAGATGCCTTATGTTATCTAATGTTGCACTGTAACCAGTGGTGTTAAATAAATAAGCATACCTACATTTGACCTGCAATCTCTCTCACCCCTCTCACAACCCCTGCCTCAAAGATATCCCTCAACCTCTCAATTTTAGTATTTTCACCTGCCTTTACAAAGATACAGGTAAATATTTTTCAATAGACTACTGATAGTGTAATTAATTCAGAGATCATCAAAATGTTAAGACGATGTTTTTCTCATACAATACTCTTCCTGAAAGTTAGACATTTTTGGAGACTACATTATCGGTTTCATTGACTCTAACAGTCCCCGGGAGTATTATTTAATAAAAATCTCTAGCAAGATCATTAACAAGTTAGCAGTTATAATTCATGGGTAAGTGTTAATTCTATCTACTAAAGATGAGAATAGAAATTTTATTCATTGTGGTTAGGAACTCATACTAAAAATATATAAAGTGTAAAGTGTGCAGGTTTTTTTTAGCTATGTTTTTGAAAACGGAGATGGGAATTCAAATACCAATGAGTATCTTACCCTGGACCACACAATGGTGCATTTAAAAACAAGTACACTGGGCAACAGAGTGAGACTCCGACTCAAAAAAAAAAAAAATGAATTACAATAAAAAATTTTTTGACTTTAAAAAAAACAAGTACATCTCTGAAAAATAGTATCTATATGTGGTTCAGATTCTAAAGCAGTAGAAAGACATAAAAAGATGTAGACTCGAATTCTCAATTCTCTCAATATGAAGGCTGCACCTTAAAGAAGCTTTCTAAAATATGAGACAAAATGATCAAAATGGATAGGTGTCTTAAGAAAAAAAAGAGCCAATATTCTAAATTTATCATTTGATAAATTTGAAGGCTAAATTCTAAATTTATCATTTGATAAATTTGAAGGGCTTCTTTTAGTGAGAATTTCTCAGAACAAGATGCTCCTCTGACCATAGTCAACAAGATTGAAAAAAGCATAGTAGTTATTGCCACTCAGTGAAAATTTCTGTGGAAGTGGAAATTAAATGTCTTCAGTTCAGTTCCCTAGAATCAGAACCTGAGCCTGAGAAATAGATTTCTGTGAAATTGAAATTATCACCTACTGAGAGAATGATGTTCAGGTGAAACTTGCTAAGGGAGTGAGGGAAGCAGGATAGAGGTGTAAAACACTGATGTGGGTGCAACTGAAGTTTGTCCTCTGGAGCTCTGGAGCTTAAATGTCATCACTGACTTGTGTCATCTAGTAAGGGGATTGGTCTCTGCCACCCTCATATTGGCTTGGGTGCAATTGGGTGGGTGGACAGGGGTAACAGACGACTTAAGCTTCTACACATTGTCAGATGTGGTAGCTCCTGTTGGTTGTGGGCCAGTTTCAGTACAAATGTGCTGCATTTGTATTGAAAATGGATTCTCAGCAGCCAAAATTCCATCAGAGATGGATGAACTGGCCTGGGAAAGGGGATATGGACAGTTTACCAAAAGGGTCTACTACAGGTAACATTTTATATGTGTGCTTTTTTCTTTAACCTAATACCACACCACTTACGTCAGTTGCATATTTTGACTTCAGGACATTTTTGGTAATAGCTATTAATATACTACAAATAAAACTGGATTCTAATTATTAAAGGTATTTTTATTTAGCATCTGGATTTGTTGTTATTTAACACTTTTAAAAGCAAAATTTAAAAGCTGAATTTTCATAAAAGCCACTGAAAGTATTTTAAGTAAAGCATATAGTTGGATAACTAAGGGAAAAGGTTTTAAGTAAAATATAAGTGACTTTAAAACCTGGCTCCAGGAAATGCACAGTGGCTTATACCTATAATCTCAGCACTTTGAATCCTGCCTGGGCAAAATAGTGAGACCCCCATCTTTTTTTAATTAGCAGGCTTAGTTACTTGAGATGCTCACACAGGAGAGTCACTTGAACACAGGAGTTCAAGGCTGCAGTGTGCTATCATGGTGCCACTGCACTCTAGCCTAGGTGACAAAGTAAGACCTTGCCTCTAAAAGAAAAAAAAAAAAACCCAAACTAAAATCAACAACAACAAAAACCATCTGGCTCCAATGCTCACTTGCTGTATGATATGGTCAAGTTACTTCTGTATGCCTCATCAGCTTCTCCAGAAATAAATGAATAATAATAGTAATCCCTTCTTAGAGTTGTTGTGAAGATTAAGAACTATATGATAGAGTTCCATTTTTAGATCTGGTAATAGGTTGGGTCACATATTTGGATCAACCTACCTATTAAGAATAACTGCAAATATATTATTAAATACCTTTCAGAAATCTTCCATAAAGAATCAAAGAGCTGACAAGACGGTAAGGATTATCAGGTCAGTATATAAGAAAACCCAAAGCGCGATTAACATAATAAAGCTACTTTTGCCCTGAACTTGGCCAAACCCTGAGGATTCGTTTTCAAAGCCTGGTGAAGAGACTGACAGAAGACCAAGTCTCAGCATGGAAAGTCTGATGGAAAAACACTTTCCTATAAAGCTACATGTGAACCCATCCCACCAACCTCACATCCAGGAGATAAGAAGATGAGTTGGGGGGGGCATAGATGTAAAAATGTGTAATTGCAAACCAACTCTTACATTGATTTGCAGACCATATTCACATTACCTAGGTGATCCAAAGAAGCTTCAAGCTGTGAATTTAGGTTAAAGTCATCCTGCTCCCAGGATTCCCTTTCTTACAGAATTTCAGCTAATATATATAGAACAGATTATAAAGTTGTACATCACAAATATGAAATGATAGATGTAGACTTGTGCTCTCCAATACAGTAACCACTACTCACATAATGCTATTACATTAATTAAAATTAAAATTAAATAAAATTAAAATCCAGCTCCTCTGTTACACTACCATATTTCAAGTGCCCAACTGGGTAGTGGCTACCATATTGGCAGTATAGATTTAGAGCATGTCCTTCACTGAAGAAAGTTATACTGAGCAACCCTGATCAAAACAATGACCATCACAATGGCTGCTAAAACCATTAGGTGAAATTAGATTTTTTAAATGGACAGATTTGGCAACATCTAAACTGATGACCAATTTTAATATACACACATACATGCACATACATGATTTTTGAAAACACCTATAACCATCAAAGGACTTGCATCCATAAGCTAAAACAACCACAAATCAACAAGAAAAAAGCAAGACAATTTAATATTAAGATAGTCAAAATATTTGAACAGATACTTCAAAAAAGTCCGATAGGGCTGGGTGCAGTGGCTCATGCCTATAATCCCAGTACTTTGGGAGGCTGAGGTAGGAGGATCACTTGAGGCCTGGAGTTCAAGACCAGCCTGGGCAACATAGCGAGACCCTCACTCTACAAATAACAATAATAATAATTAGCCAGGCATGATGATATATACCTGTAGTCCTAACTACTTGGGAGGCAGAGGCAGGAAAATGACTGAGCCCAGGAGTTCGAGGCTGCAGTGAGCTATGACTGTGCCACTGCACTCCAGGTTGGGTGACTGACTGAGATCCTGTGTCCAAAAAAAAAAAAAATTGAGTTCAGACCTCTCTTGCTCTCTCTCGCGTGTACTCTTTCTCACCCATGTGATGCCTTCTGCTATGTTATGATGGAACAAGAAGGTAACCACCAGATGCAGTCCTTTGATCTTGGATTATCTGGCCTCCAAAACCATGAATCAAATGAATATCTGTTGAATATCCAGTCTTGATAGCAGCATAAAATGAACTAAGACAGACACCACATATTTATAATTTTCAGTTCTCTTCATTCTTGTATGAGAATTCATGTCTCCATGTAGCATTATTTTTATTTTGCCTAAATAACTTCTTTTACTATTTCTGGTGTAATAGTTCTGCTGGTGATATTTTTTCTCAAATTTTGATGAGTAGAAAAGGTTTTATTCTACTTTCACTTTTTTTTTTTTTTTTTAAAGTAATGGCTGCATATAGATTTTTAGGTTGACAGGGTATTTTTCTTTCTTTCAGCACATTAAAAATATTTTATTGCCTTTTGACTTGAATAGTTTCTAATAATATAGCTTGAAACCAGCCCAAGATTCCAACAAGCTGAATTCCCATAGAACTGAAGCTTAAGAAACTGAATGTTTGTACAATAAAATAAATGTACCTGCTGCCTGTTGACCAGCTCCTCTTCCTTGTCCTCCCTATTTTCTTTCCCAGCTATACAAACCCTTAACTTCAGTGTGGGCAGGGGAACAGATTTGAGGTTTGGCTCCTGTCTCTCTGGTTGATATCACCTGTAAATAATAAAGCTTTCGTCCCTGACAGTACTCATTGTCTCAGTGAATGGCTTTTCTGTGCAGTGAGCAATGGGACCCTAGACCGAACTTCTGGCATTTGGGAACAAGCTGAGGTTATTCTTATTCTTGTTAATTAGTATGTAACATGTCTTTTTTCTTTAATTACCTTTAAGGTTTTATTATTATTATTATTATTATTATTATTGAGTTGGAGTTTTCCCTCTGCCGCCCAGACTGGAGTGCAGTGGCCGCTCCCAGTCACCGCAGCCTGGACCTGCTGGACTCCGGCGATCCTTCCACCTCAGCCTTCCAAATAGCTGGAACTACAGGCGCACGCTACCCCACCTGGCTAATTTTTTGATTTACTGTAGAGATGAGGTCTCGCCAAGTTGCCCAGACGGGTCTCGAACCCACAGGCTCAGGCAATCCACTCACCTCAGCCTCCCAAAGTGCGGGATTACAGGCTGAGCCATCGAGCCCGGCTGGTTTTTAATTTATTGTTGGTTTTCAGCAACCTGATTATAGAGTGCCTTGGTGTGGTTGTGCTGTGTGTTAGTATGTATATTTATCCTGGTCAGGTTTCACTGAGCTGTAGGCTTGGATCTGTAGGCTTCTGATTTTCATCTAATTTAAATTTTGTTTTGCTATTATTTCTTTATATTTTTTTCTTCTCTTCTTCCCTCTGGAACTACAATTACATGTATATTAAACCAGTTGTAGTTATTCTTATCCCACAGGCTACTGAGGCTATGTTCAGTTTTTTTTTCCCTAATCTTTTTTCTTTCTGTGCTTTATAGTGGATAGATTCTATTGCTTTCTCTTCAAGCTTACTGATCCTTCTTTCTGCAGCATTTGATCTATTAGTATCTTCTAGTGAAATTTTCATTTCTTTTTTGTACTTTTAATCTCTAGAAATTCCATTCAGATTTTTCTAACTTCTATTTCTCATTAAGTTCTCTCCTGAGCATATAGAGTACATTTATAAAAAGCTTTTCAGCTCCTTGTCTACTAATTCCATCAACTATCACTTCTAGATCTGCTTCTCTTAGCTGAATTTTTTTCCTAGTGTTAGTTGGCAATAATCCATGACATTGTGAATTTTATGATTTTGAATGCTAAATTTTTGTTACATTTCATTATGTTGGACTTTTTGAGTTACTTGCAGATTAGTTTAGAGTACCATTACTTCTAAGACATGGCTCTTTTGTTATTTCTACTGAATGTTCCTAGTATTGAACAAGGATTCTCTACTCTGGCTGATGGAGATTCAAGCTTTTTAATCCTCACAACAAACTACATGAAGTAGTACAGCAGAGATTGCTAGTGACTCCCCAATATTCATTCATTCATTTACTCTGTGATTTCACTGCGTATGAAATAGGGTTCTTAGACATGTCAGACCCAGTGCCTGATTTTTATAAGTATTTTAATGTCCTCTTTATTATTCAGAAATAAAATTGTGCACACATTTTAAAAATTATAACATTTCTTATAACTTAATATAAGGAAGAAATGAAAGTAAAAGTCCTTTGTCATAAAATAATATGCATTTCGATATATGAATATGCAGGAATTTCTTCAAGTAAATGTAATTAAGTAACTAGATGCTTACATCTATAGTTAGAATCATTGCGACCCTAATAGTCAATGCAAACTCACTAGGGAGTGAAAAAGGCAACTCAAATACTATGATAAATGATATCATTTTCCAAATGATGAACAACTCTTGAATAATTTCCTCCCCCCGCAAAAAAAAACACAGTCTTTCCTTAATATGCATACTATTTGCATTGCCAAGAATTTCAGTGTATATTAACATAGGTGCAAAAAGTACTGCATGGCCAGGTACAGTGGCTCAACCTGTAATCCCAGCACTTTGGGAGGCCGAGGCGAGAGGATTGCCTGAGCCCAGGGATTCGAGATCAGCCAGGGCAACTTGGTGAGACCTCGTCTCTACAATAAATCACAAAAACTAGCCGGACGTGGTGGTGTGCATCTGTAGTTCCAGCTGCTTGGAAGGCTGAGGTGGAAGGATTGCCTGAGCCTAGCAGGTCGAGGCTATGGTGGCTGTGAGCATGCCGCTTCACCCCAGCCTGGGAGATAAGAGTGAGACTCCAACTCAAAGAAAAAAAAAGTACTGCATGTTTATATATAATATGGGGCTCAGTCGTAGATACAGATAATTATAAACGAGGGTTTAACCTATGAGAAAATCTGGTGGGACATGTGAAATTTCATACAAACTGCAGGGTGACTCTTCGTTTTCTCACATTTCAACATGTTTAAAACCTGTAGAGCCCTGCCCACTAAATATCACTGACAAATCTTCACCCAAAACACACACACACCCAAAACACACACACACAAACACACGATCATTGTGACAAAATTTTTAAACCCTCATACGTTTCCAAAAATGCCCCTATGGGTGATGCCACCATTACTGAGAAATCTTGTTTTTGCTTTGGTTTTGAGCTGGAGTCTCACTTTGTTGTCCAGGCTCGCGTGCAGTAGCACAATCACAGCTCACTGCAGCCTTGACTTCCTGGGCTCAAGGAATCCTCTCACCTCAGTCTTCTGAGTAGTTGGGACTACTGGTGTGCACCACCACAGCCAGCTGACTAATGTTTTTATTTTTTTGTAGAGACAAGATCTTTCTATGTTGCCTAGACTGGCCTCAAACTCCTGGACTCAAGCAATCCTCCTGCCTCAGCCTCCCAAAGTGCTGAAATTACAGGTGTGAGCCACCATGCCTGGCTAAGAAATTCTGAACTTTATCTTGGTACATGACTGCTTGAAGTAAAGGGTACGTTTTCCAATTTCCTTTGCACATAGGTGTGGCTTTGTTACTAAGCACTAGCCAATTGTATGTTAGTAGAAATGTCCTTAAAGGGAAAGGACACATTCTTCTTTACCTTTTTCCTCTTCCTGATGGTTGAAATGTGGCATGTAAATTTGATGGAAGGAATTAAAGCAGCCATATTGTGCTTGATGGGGTTCAAGATATATCCCCAAATGTTTTAAGCTGAAGGAATTTGAGAAAAACACAGAAGCAGGACAGTTTCTGCCCTTTCCCTGCCCCTCCTCTCTGAAACAGGTCATAAAACCTAGGAAGGATATTCTTAACCTTTTCTAGAAGCAAGTCATAAGATCCTTGTGTGAGAGGTGACTCTATACCTGGCAGAAAAGAACATCTTCATCTCTGAAGACAAAGGGTGGCAGAGAGGAATCTGAACAAACAGGCTTTGCTAGATGTCCCAAAGTTTATTACCATTAGCTCATACTTTTTGTCCCATCAAATTTTTCCACTAGTCATCAAATCTAGCATAAAAGTACACAGGTTTAACTTTTTTTTTTAGTCTTCATTACTTATGAAGGTGCCTGTGTTACGTAAAATTTATATTAATACATTTGTATGCTTTTCCCTTGTTAATCCGTCTTTGATTACAGAAGCCTCAACCACCAGCCTAGGAAAGATACAGAAAAGGATATTTTTCTCCTCCACAGTTAGAGGACGGAACACATGTGTTGAGGACAGAGAAGAGAACTAGCACACTTGGGTACCTAAAGATTATGCATGCACCTTACCAGTCCTGAATACTGATATTTATGTAAAAGAAATAAATTTCCACCATATTTTAACCATATTATTTTGAATTACTGTCACTCAAGCTGAACCTAATTCTAACTAAACCAGGTAGGTATTTTTATCACCCTTTTTGACAGATGAGAAAACTGAGAGGTTAATTTGACTGCCCAAGGTCATGCAGCTAGTAAGTAGCAGCACTGAAATCTGAGAATGGACAGTCTAATTTTAGAACTTGGGCTCTTACCCACCATGATATTTTGTTTCTATGATTAAAGAGGAACATGTTTTCTAGAAAAGGAGCAATTTATTACATTTTAAATATTAGATAATTACTGGAACAAAATCCTCCAAAAATGATGGGAATGGTAATGAGAACAGGTATTTTTTAATAGCTCTAGAAAAAAACACACATATACATACATTTGCTCAAACATATCATGGAGCTATAATTCAGATTTTTTTGTTGTTGTTCTCAAAAGAGCAACACTATCTTTTTTTTTTTTTTTTTGGCTTGTTCCTGTCATGCTTATGAAGTAAGTTATTTTAATAAAGTGCAATTTTAAATTCGTCCGTTTACAATATTTATTTATTGATTTAGAGTTGGAGTCTCACTTCGTCAGTTTACAATATTTATTTATTTATTTAGAGTTGGAGTCTCACTCTGCCACCCAGGCTGGAGTGCAGTGGCACGCTCACGGCCACCCCAGAGTCAACCTGTTGGGCTCAGGCGATTCTTCCACCTTAGCCTTCCAAGTTCCACGCCCAGATTTATTGTAGAGATAAGGTCTCATCAAGGTGCCCAGGTTGTTCTCGAACCTGTACCCTCACCTCAGCCTCCCAAAGTGCTGGGATTATAGGATTGAGCCACCGCACCAGGTCATTTACAATATTTAAATTGGTATTGTTTCTACCTCAACCCAAGTTAAAGTCAAGGGTCATGTGTTCCCTTCTGCTCAACATATAAACTCAATAGGTCATGTTTCTGTTTATCAACTTTCTAGAGATTCATTTAATTTTCTCATAAAAACATTTTTTTGAGGATATAGTACAGATGACTCTTCCTTATGACATAGCTCATTTTCTATAGGCTAGGAATTACAATTAAATTTATCATCTAATTTCTGGAGAGCTCAAATAAGTTGGCCGCTGATTTTGGGGAAGTATAACTTAAAATCAGGCCATGTGACACATGAAAAATTCTCTTTGGAAAGCACAATTCCCCTCAAAGAGATGAGGTAGCTGCAGAGGTATATTTGTAATTGTGCTATTTCTTACTGAAGCAACTCTATAAATAACAGGGATTTGTCTATCTAATCATGGTTAAAGATTCTCCTGAGCATAACAAAGGAGGATAGAATGAGTGAACCCTCAAAACTTACTTAGTAGTAGTTTAATCAAAGTAATACCAATAGGTGCTGCTACAAGAAAGAAATGTATCTGAAATAGTGTGACATTCTTTTATTCTATTTAATTTTAATTTTTTTCACTAGTCAATAGTCACATGACTCAAATGTCAATAAATATGTTCTGTTAATTTTGAAATAGACAATTCCTAAAGAGTTTTGCATTTGGTGATGAGTTTCTGTATAAAACCAGGACCTTGCATCAGTAAGCACTTACATTTTAACTCATGCTAAAATAGTCACTCTGGCTTTTAACTTACAAGCAGGGTTTCTAAAAATTTCTATCATTTTGCACTTAATATTTTTCTTTAAAAATGACTCATTTAAAAAAATACTAAATAGTTTGGCCTCCTCCCTAAGTAAGTCCTTGAATTTGTGGGTTTAAAGTAGTAAATGCTTGCCTCTGTATGCTAAAATGCACGCTATTCATCTGCCTCACTTCTAAAATCATCTCACAAACAGAGATATGCTGTACCGATTTCCTTTGAGGAAATCCTTGCTGTCCAGCTGCCAGGAGTGTAGTCAGCACACAGCCTCCAGCTATCGGCTCCTTCTAGATCTGCAGATGCTGAGAACTACCTAATTGGAGGTGACATTCTTGCAGGCATCTTGAATCTGGGAACCAAGACAGGCAGTGGTAAAAAGGCCTTGCCATTTCAGGGTGATGTGTATCAACACTGGCAATATTTACTCCAGAGAAATGGGCAGAAATAACCCTGTTGGTCCATTCAGTAAATACCGGAAACTACTCTGATAGAATTCTGTTTAAAATCCATAGGTAAATTCCGGCAAATTGGAAGGCTAAGGCGGAAGGATCGCCGGAGCCCAGCAGGTCGAGGCTGTGGTGGCCGGGAGCGGCCACTGCACTCTGGTCTGGGCGACAGAGTGAGACTCCAACTCAAAAAATAAATAAATAAATAAATAAAAATAAAATAAAATCCATAGGTATTGCCGGGCGCAATGGCTCATGCCTGTAATCTCAGCAATTTGGGAAGCTAAGGTGAAAGGCTTGCCTGAACCCAGGGTTCGAGACCAGTCTGGGCAGCTTGACAAGACCTCATCTCTACAATAAATCAAAAAATTAGGCAGGCATGGTGGCATGCACCTGTAGTTCCAGCTACTTGGAAGACTGAGGCAGAAGGATCGCCTGACTCCAGCAGGTCGAAGGCTGCGGTGGCTGTGAGCATGCCACTGCTCTCCAGCCTGGGCAACAGTGAGACTCTGATTCAAAATAAAATAAAATCCATAGGTATTACAATCATTAAATAATTGCTTAAATTTGATGATTTAGGAAAACTTTGTCCAAGTGCCACAATATTCTAAGACCAGTACTAACAGTCTTTTTCTCGACCTCCCAAAGTGCTGGAATTACCACATGAGCCACTGCATCTGGCTGGACATCTCAAAGGATAAATGGTTTCACACAATCTTATAGGAGTCTCAGCTTGTGATATAACTAGTTAATGTTTGGGGGAACACTTACTTAAATCTAAGTCTCCTGTGTTGTCTTTCATAGCTAAGCACAGAATAAAGATAGTTATTTCCCAAACTTGCCCCATCATAAGAATTACCTGGAATGTTTTTAAAATTGATTCCCCTACTCTTTTCCTAGACTAGAGATTCCAATTCAGGTTGGTTTGGGGCAGGGCCTGGGAATCTGTATTAACACAATCCCATATATTTCCTACATTCAGACAAGTTTGGGAAGCACCTAATTAAGATATATAATTACTAAAAACATTAAACTTACCCTTTTTTTTGAGTTGGGGTATCCCAGACTAGAGTTCAGTGGCATGATCATGACTCACCATAGCCTTGACCTCCTGGGCTCAGGCAATCCTTCTGCCTCAGCCTCCTGAGTAGCTGGGACTACAGGCGCCCAACATCATGCCCAGCTCATTTTTTGATATTTTGTAGAGATGAGCTCTCACTATGTTGCCCAGACTGGTCTCAAACTCCTGGGCTCAAGTAATCCTTCCACCTTGACCTCCCAAAGCTGGGATTATAGGTGTGAGCCACGGCACCTGGCAGTATCAGGTATCGGACAAAGTGAGCTTGGTTATAAAGATAACTGAAAGCTCGTGAACTGAAAAATTCAAGTCTATCACTACTGCCAGAAAAGTGCAAGTTTAAAAATCAAATAAAAACAAGATCATTTTATTATTAGGTAAAACCTAAAAGTATTTTTAAACCACTACTATATATTTATTAGTGCAATACTTCTTTAAATAGAAATCTCTTAAGTATAGTAATTACTTTTTTGGGTAAACTTATTATTAAAGTATGACATTCACACAGACAAGTGCTTGAATCATGAATATGGGCATTTACAAAGTGAATCCACCCTGTCTGAGCCTCTATTTTTTTGAGTTTTTAAACAAAGTTTATTAGAGAAAGGAGACGAAAGAGAGACATGATGGAGCTGGCATGGGCAAAAGAAACCGCCTAAGCCTCTTGTTTTAAAGTGAACACACCTGTTAGCAGGATTCACATCAAGATGCAGAACATTATCAACACCCCAGAATCCCTCCCTTATGCTATCCTCCTGTTATTCACATTCCCTTCCCCACCACCTATAACTGATGTCCGGAATTCAATTACCATTGATAACATTTTGTTTTTGAATTTTACATAAATGGAATAATACAGTACATAATTTTTGCCTGGTTTCTTTAACTAAACATTATACTGTGAGACTCATGCATGTTGTTGTATTAACTCTCATTTCTGTATAGTATTTCATTGTGTGAATATACTACAATTTGCTTCAATTCTCCCAAACTGTCGTATAGGTAGTTTCCAGTTTGGGACTATTACAAACAGTGCTGCTACGAACATTTTGGTACATGTCTTTTGTGTTTCTGTTGGGTATAGACCTAGGGATGGGAATCTTGGGAATATCATTAGGTATTTCTAACTTTGTAGACTCTGTCAGAATAGTTCTGCAAAATGATTTTACAAACTTACACTCCCACCAAAAATATATGACAGTGTCAGTTGCTCCCCATCTTCACCAACATTTGGCATTCTTTGTCCTTTTCATGTTAGCTATTCTAGTGGATATAAAGAGGTATTATATTGTATTAATTTGCATTTCCCAATGACTTGAAACTGAACGCCTTTTTCATGTAATTGGCCATTTTGTGAAGTGCCTATTAATCCTTTTATCTATTTATCTATTGAGCTCTGAATTTTTTTTAACTTGTAGGATTTCTTTATATATTCTGAATATAAGTCCTTTGTAAGATATTTATTTTTTATATTCCTTTTCCTTCTCTCTTTAAAGACCTCTAAATAATTTTGGTTTCAAAATGGTTCTATTTCTAGACTCATCCTCCTAAAATCTGACTCAAACTCTAACAATTTCTCAATCACATTTTCCATCTTAAGATGAGTGAATCATCATACTACACATGTCCACTTTATCTAGCCATAGCAGCACTCTCTCCCTGGTTTTCCCTGTTACTTTATCTCACATTTATTCAACCCAACTTCTTCCTTCCGAATTAAAAGTATACATGTAAGAAAGAGATACACAGTGTGATTTAGTGTAAACAAAGAGGCACTAGAAATCAGAAGGCCAGATTCTGCAATTAAGTAGCTGTGTTTAAGTCGCTGTGTGGCATGTGTGGCATGGGGCAAACCAAACAGTTCCTCTTCTGTGTAGCGAGGGGGTTGAAATAAATGATCAAAAGCCCTATTGATCTAAGAAACTGCTTTACTTTGAGCATCAAATTCCACCTCTGTCCACTTATAACCATAACTGGTGTAACTCTGCTCTTAAAAAAAAAAAATCCTTTTTCCCAAGCAAAGTCTCCTGATCTTTTTACATGGTGTTTATTTTTCAGAATGACTTTTCAGTTACTGATGTTACTGATTGAATACTTTTCTTCCTGGGTTTTTTTTTTTTTTGAGTTGGAGTCTCACTCTGTCGCCCAGACTGGAGTGCAGTG
>NW_007245955.1:20920-39787 GCF_000164805.1 Carlito syrichta
CCGCGGGCTCAGGCAATCCACTCACCTCAGTCTCCCAAAGCACTGGGATTACAGGCTGAGTCACCGAGCCCGGCTCTTCCTGGCTTTCTAAGAAGCCTGAAAGGGTTGCTGATAGTGTCCCATTTTTATCTCTCCAGCCATGACTATTATTTCAGTGCATATCAGCCCAGTCTCCCTACTGCTCACGCCTAAGTCTTTTTGCAGAGGGTTTTCTGTGCCTACTCTACTTGTATGTATGCACTGGGCACTGATTGTCCATTTTTGTGGGAACAGCTTTCAACGGAAGATTGCCAGGAGCTGGCTACCAATCAATGACTGATGGAGTACCCTAGTTTCCTTGCACCCCAGGTGGGATAATTGAGATGTGTCTTTCACTTACTCCCCAAACTCCCAACAGGCTTATACTCCACAGTCCAAAGTATTGACGTGCTTGATAATGAGCACTTTTATTGGCTTCCTTCCATTCTATCTCAATTATTTATTCACTACTTGGTCTTTCCTGGTGTCATCTCCCAAATAAACTGCCAAAACTCAAATACTTGTCTCAGAGTCAACTTCTGATTGATGCAGTCTTAAGACAACTTCTAAGTTCCTAGAATCACACCCCACTTAAGAAACGTAGTTTCCTTCTTTGTGCTATTCCATTGTAGCAATACATTAAAACTAAAATGCTTCTCATCTCTTTTTATTAAAAATTTAAAAACAGAGGCCAGGCATACTAGTAGGCCTACTAGGAAGGCTGAGTGGGAGGATCACATGAGTCCAGGAGTTTGAGGCTGAGGTGAGCCATGATCATGCCACTGTACTCAGTCTAGGTTATAGAGTAAGACCCAGACAACAACAAGAAGAGGCCAGGCGTGGTGGCTCACCACTATAAAACCAGCATTTGGGGAGGCTGAGGGGAAAGTACTGCTTGAGCCCAGAAATTCAAGACCAGCCTGAAAACAACAACAAAAAACTAATATGCTAACGATATTGGGATATTACCTAATGGACTAAAAATTACCCACTCTATAATGTATAAGCCTTCTTATGAATTTTTAAGTATCTCTCTAAATAGACCTGTCCCTCAAGAGTAATACAGAGTTGTTTATCCCACACTGCTTCTTCACTCATTTGGCAATTGTTAAGAATAAAAAATAAAATGTCCCAGGAAACATACCAACTTGCTAAGATGGATGCTGCCGCATCAAACCTTAAATAGTTTTGCTTGCAGAATCATAAATTACAAGGCTTTACTTCACTTGTCAAAAATGGAAATGAATGCTGAGCATGGTGGCTCATGCCTATAATTCCAGCATTTTGGGAGGCTGAGGCAGGAGAATTACTTTAGCCCAGGCATTCGAGACCAGTCTGGGCAACACAGTGAGACCTTGTCTCTACAAAAAAAAAAAAAAAAATCAACCAGGAGGTGTCACATGCCAGCTACTCTGGAGGCTGAGGCAGAAGGATTGCCTATGCTCAGGAGGTTGAGGCTGTGGTGAGCTGTGAGTGTGCTACTACACTCCAGCCTGGATGACAGAGAGACTCAGGACCGCCCCCCAAAACTGAAATGAGTACCACTGATCTCCTTTAATTTGGAAGTAAATTTTTCTAAGCCATTCACTTACTCAATATTCAGAATTGAATGAGATTTTGTGTATTATATTTTCGTATCATAATGGGATATGATTATGGGACTTTTGGCAGGCTATAGCGAGGGCCCCAATTTAATTTAATTTTTTTTTTTTGAGTCAGAGTCTTACTCTGTTGTCCAGGCTGGAATACAGTCACCCAGGCTAGAGTGCTGGCATGATCATGGCTTACTGCAGCCTCAATCTCCTGGGCTTAGGTGATCCCTCTGCCTCGGCCCCTCCGAGTAGCTGGGACTACAGGCATGTCCCACTGGAAAATTTACTTTTTAAATTTTTTGTAGAGATGAGCTCTTGATATGTTGCCCAAGAGTTCAAGACCAGTTTAAGTGATCTTCCCACCCAGGCCTTGCAGAGTGCTAGGGTTACAGGCATAAGCTACCACACCCAGCCAATTTCTTAATCTTAAGTAACAATAAATAAAAAAAACTTAAAAGATCACGCTGAAATAAAAAGTCAGAATACAAGATGCATGTTTTCTAGCAGATCTTGCCACACCCAAAAAGGAAAAAAAGGTTAATTTAAATCCACTTTTTATTCTTTCATAGAGTTTAACAATTATACACAACTTTTAACATAAAGGTAGTGAAACCCCATGGATAAGCAGGCAATATATATGACCTCTCCTATTCATTCTTCAGGATAGAAGGAAATTTCCAAAGGGTACAATGTGTGAGATTTAACACTGGAAAAATACATACGAAACTTATTTAACTGGCTCCACTTAGGACCAGGCACAGCACAATAAATATAGACTGTATCAGCTTTTTAAAAGATTGTTGTAATTTTAACACATTCTCACTAAAGAAATATGATCAATGACCATTCTGAAATTCTATAACATATAGGTGAAGGGAGACTTACAATGAATATCTGAACAGTGTTTCTCTAGCATCTTCACACACATACACCAACATTCTTAAAAGGAGTAAAAATGATTTCAAATTCAAAACAACAACAAAAAACAAATTTGGTCAAACTTTCCTCATCATTTCACTCATTACTATCACAATCCTAGCTTGCTGGTAGGTTTAAGGTAGGAATAGAAAGTTTTTGAAATCCTTTTAATTTCTAATAGGCTAAGGGCCTTTAAGTGGAAGGCCACATTGGAAGCAAACTGATTAAGAAGCACCACAAAGTCCACATCTCAACAAATCATTGTATAATTTCTATCTTCTCATATTGTGACAGGTTGAAAAGAGTTGTATGGAAGAATATCTTTCCTCAATAGCAGGCCACTGTAAACAGCAAGGATTTAAACAAAACTATACCTGAAGTCTCTACTGACTGCATCTTTCCTTAACAGACCAAAATAAATGTATTATCTAAAAATTTAAATAACATACTGAGGCATAAAATAAATATTTTATTTATGCTATTACATTTGGGTATTTGAGATTGTTAGACACATTCACACACCCTTTCCTCTTCTCAGAGGAAGCAGTGGTGCCAGCACTATTGGTCAGAAAGAGTTAATGGGAAACTGTTGCTTTCAGAGCTATTCTGCTGTGTGCCTTATTAGACAGGCAGGAATTGTTGTTTTTAAACAGAAACTCAGAAGAAAGAATAAAATGATCCTTTTTCTTCACATGACCCAGATTCTGTTATCAGCAGATACAAAATTAACTTCATCTCTGTTAGACAGGATAGAAATTATTATGCTGCTGTGGTCACTGATATTTTGAAAAATCTTTTGAACCAGTGAATCAAAAAACCACATGAAAGAAAGTTACATTTTCTACAACTGGTAAACTGTTCAAAAATTCAACAAGCAAAAAGACATGCAAACGTGTGACACATGTCATGATTTTACAAAAACATAATGCCACTCTGGCCCCAAGAATCACTATAGCCCAGCTGGTCCTCAAAGGTGCAAACAGCCTTTAACCACAACTATCTTCTCTAACATTTCACCACCATCACACTCCACATGATTCTTAGAAGCCTGGACTTCTAAGATATTGGAGGAAAAGAAAGAGTGATGTGGATCAAGTTTTCAGTGATTGCTTAAACGTAATTTTAAAAAGAATTTCCTAGTACTTCAGTATATAATAGTCTTTGACATTGAATTTTTCCTAGTGAAATGAAATATGCTTTAACAAAATGATGTTGATCTAAGTTTGACTGCTTGGGTCTTTTTTCACTTTTTTAGAGGGTACTGATTCATATACTGTGCTGAGCCCACAAATGCCTGTTTTAAAAACATTATTGTTCTCAACAGTTTCCCATAAGTATTCCTGATTTATACTGGGGGAAGCAATGCATAATTGGAACGTTCACCATTCATGTTTAAGTATTTCCTGCAAAGCAATTACGTTGCAAAATGCTAAGCTGCAAATGACCTTACCACAATAGATACTGAGTTACTTCACAAAATACCTGTCAAAAGGTATAGAAATCTGGTCCACCATTCCAAATCCACTGCAAAGAGCATACATGCAGTAGTTCTGTTTGCAACTTAACGGAGATGAGGAAAGGGCCAACCTAGGACAAGGAGGGTCATCACCCTAATACATGTTTACAGTAGTGTAGCCATCGTATTTACTACATTCACCACTTCGTACAAAGGATCAAGGAGGCCCTTCACAACACTGGAACAAAGGAATGTTTGTTTTATATAAGACCTACCAAAAAAACAGGGCAACAAACGGCAACATACATAGGCACTAGTCTCAAAGTTGCACAATAAAGAAGCAAAGGTTTTGAGATGAGAAATTTAGGAAAATATACACATAGGAGGTTGCTGAGGAAGGGAAAGAAATCACAGTTCTAATCTTCAAGGCTACGGAATGCATTCTGCATATCTTCAAGAAGCTGTGCATAGTCGCTCTTGATCTTTGCCTCACCGTCTTTCACTGGGTCCTGAAAAAAGACATTACAAATTCAATTTACTGTTGGAAAATGACTTAGAATGTGTGGTAAGTTACTTGGTATCTTATATATTTTGAATATTAGGTTAAGTGATGTACACTGGTAAGCCACAGGCAGGAGTCAAAACTATCCTCATATTACTTTTTGAGTTGGAGTTTCACTCCATCACCCAGGCTGGAATGCAGTGGCACGCTCATGGCCACCCCAGCGTTCACCTGCTGGGCTCAGGCGTTCCTTCTGCCTCAGCCTTCCAAGTAGTCAGAACTATATGCGCACGCTACCACGCCCAGCTAATTTTTTTATTTATTGTGGAGACGGGGTCTCACCAAGTTGCCCAGGCTGTTCTCGAAACTGTGGGCTCAGGCAATTCCCTCACCTTGGCCTTCCAAAGTACTGGGATTACAGGCTTAAGCCACTGCGCCTGGCCTCCTTTCTTAAGGGTAGAAATGTATCATGTGTTCGAAACAGAAAGAAAATAAAATTTTAAATTTATCTTTTGCCTGCTAACTGCATTCAGTGACCAATGGCTTTATTTTCAACAATGTGCACAATAGTGGGAAATTATGCAGCATCACATAGTAGATGCAAATGATTTATCACATATGAAAATGAGGAAGTAATTTAATCAAAACAGACTTATTCTAGGTCTGGTAGTATCTCACTGGGATGGCAAAGTAAAACTTGGAAAATAACATTAAAATGCACCCATATTTTAAATCCTTATGGAAGACAACTTAATCAAGTAATATGCCTAAAATAGACTTTTAAGTGTTCAAGCTCCCTGACCCAATCATTCTCCTTGGACTCTACATTAAGAAAGTACACAAAACCAACTACACAAACAATTACATGGTTGTTCATACATAACTGGAAATTTTCTAAATGCCTAAGAATCAGAAAATATTATTCTCCAGCTACAAAATAATGCTATAGAATATCTAATGACATTAAAAAATGCCTGTGATGTTTATTTGATACAATGAGCATGTAAATAGAAAAAAAAATCACCCATACAACCAGAAATTATCACTACTAAAGATACATTTCTTTTTCATCCTCATCCTGAATAGTTTTAAAGGCAACACTTGGATCAAATATACATATGGACTCTTTTTCACTCTATACTAGTATTACGCATTTCTCTACGTCTTTGGATAGCTTTGAAAAAAAAGATGTTAATGCCTTCATAATATTCTATTTTATGGACATACCATAAAGTGCTGCTGGCTTTGTTCATTCTTAGATGACATTTAAAAAGTTAGATAAACAATCTTTTACACATACTCATATCAAAACATATCTGATTCCTTGGTTTATGTATCTCAAAGAGGAATGATAGAACCCAAGGTGTGATTATTTGGAAATTCTGATATAGTGAGTATCTATTTGTACAAGTTTACTTTCCATCTATATATAGTGTAAACAGACATATACTATATAAACATATATACACACGCAGATATATACATATATATTTTTTAAGTTTTATATTACATATACAGTCAGAGAATCATTCTCAATAGGTGACTAGTAAATATGCCTGATGCCATGACTTAGAAATAATTAAATACAATTCAACTGATCAACTCATATTAAGTTTCTACTACTAAGTCATTTAATTATCTATTTTCAACTTGTGTAACTCCAAAAAAACAAAAGGCCACTTAAAAGTTAAAAATGATGTGTAATACATGACAGCTACAAGAAGTAAACAGAGCAGATGTCATTTCAGAAGAACATGGAGGTTAGATGCTAACAGATACTTAATGTAAGGTAATTGCTGCTCAGCCATGAATTAGGCTCTAAATTGTCCAGCAGTTAAGACAAAAGGGAAAACACGTCAGCATTTATTTTAGACATGACATACTATAATTTTTATCATTGGAATTCCTACTTGAACATAACTTTGAGGCCTGTAACTGGTTTTACACAACCTGGGCATGTACGAAAATGATAAACAACAGGGCTTGAGACTCGAGTAGTCAGAAAAATTAAAAAGAACCATTTCCTACTAAAAAGTTTCAGCAGAAACAAAATATACCTTGAATTTCATGGAGGAAAGTTTATAGAGGATCTCTCCCATGTGCTCACGGATAATGGACCATGTGATTTTATTGTCACTCTGGGCAGTAGTTTCAACAGCTCTACGGGCCATATCATAAAATGCAATCATGTTGGACAGCATCCCCACTGTCTTGTAGAATGGGCAGAATCTAGGATACATGAAGGTCAGAAAGATTAGCAAAAACAAATTCCAAAGCAGTTTATACTTTATATCGATAATCCACCGGAGCATTAGCTTATTTAAATATATAGACTGCTTATATTTATTGGAATGAAAAAAGAATAGTGGAGAAGACTATTAGCTACTTAACCAGAGTGCTTGGACAGAAATGGATACAGGATAGATGAATAGATAGAAATATATATTCATTTATTTATTTTAAGGGTGATTTTTTTTTCTGCTGAAATCATCAAAAAGGAGAAAATGAAACAGTACTGCTATAATCTAATGACTCTCCAAGAGTTTGTTTTTATACAATGCAGTTAAATAAGTAACCAAAATGGTAAAAAAACCAAGTTGTACAGACTTACTCGTGATAGTGGGGTTAAGGTTTAATGAGTAAAAGGCAGGAATCTGAAAGTTCCTAAAGTTAATAGCAATCCTTTTCCTCTTTAATATGGTTCATTTTCAATTACCCATAACCTTGACCACATACATTCTTACCAATTTTCTGACACATTTAAACACATTTGCATACACAATTCCACAAACACTCCTGTGACAGCTTTTCCAAAGAATTTTTCTGTTGTTGAGCTATTTTTATGTGGGTGATTCCTAGAGCTTCTTAAGTTCCTGATACATCAGATTCCTGAGGCTTACTGATACACTGGCATATTTTTTGCTTGCCCTACTGATAATCCTTCTATTTGTTCAGGTCCCTTTTCAGTCTTATGTAGGGCCAAATATGATTTGGGGAAAAAAAGACAGCTTGGGATGAAAGGGCTCAAATTCTCAAAGTTTAAAAGAAATGGGAGCTTTAAATAAGCCTCAGTAGTAGCAGAGGCAGTAATGGAAAAAAAAAAAAAATCACCAGACAAGAGTTGTAGGGCTATAAAAGAGACTTTGGTAGAAAGAAAAAAGGACTCAGAAAATAAGGTATGAAAGCAGAACATAATTATTTAGAGAGTAAAAGAGACATGGGCAGTGGAAAGAATTGACGAAAGCTTGTGAGGAAGGCAATGATCCCTAGATCTGCACACTATGCCACAATTTAATCTAATTATGGGTGACCATATGAGTAAAAATACTGTCATAATTGGACTAATGAGCAAATCAAGACAAAGGGACATATTAGATTACTGAATGTCTGCCATGAACATATGAAACAAACCAATATATTGAGCCAGAGTGTATGAACCTATATGAGAAATTTTAAACGTTTTTTAATGTGCAGGCAGCTCCTTTACCAAAACATAATAGAAAATCCTCAAATAAAAAAGAAATCAGTATAACTTGCCTATCATAAGGAGTATATCCATTTTGTTGTAGGAAGTCATCTTTGATAAGTTTTGCTACCTCCAGAGTGATTTTATCTGTTTCTGCTAAAGAAGCCTAGAAGAGACAAAGACATTTTTAGAAATTTACTTCCACAATGTGGGACTGATGGTGGCAATCAATTAATAAGCAGAAACTATGCAATCAATATGCAATCACTTATCATTCACAATTCACTTTATAACTGCTTTTTAAAAATTGTTCTTTTGTATTGTGGTTAAAAAAAATTTGCCATCTTCTCCATTTTAAGTATACAGTGCAATAGTATTATATATATTCACATTATTGTGAAACAGATTTCCAGAACTTTTACATCTTGCAAGTCTGAAACTATGCACATTAAACATTAACTCCCCTTTCTCCCCTCCCCCAGTCCCTGTTAATCACCATTCTGCTTCTATTAATTTAACTATTTTAGATACCTCATATAAGTGAAACCATATAGTATTTGTCTTTTTGTGACTAGCTTATTTCACTTAACATAATGTCCTCAAAGTTCATTTGCGTTGAAGCATGTGACAGGATTTCTTTCCTTTTTAAGGCTAAATAATATCCCATTGTGTATATATATATATGTATATATATACATGTATATATATCACATTTTGTTATGCATTAATTCATCAATGGACATTTGGGTTGCTTTCACTTCTTGACTATTGTGAATAGTGCTGCTAGAAGATGGGAGTGCAAAAAGATTGATGTTTTTCCTTTGAAAATACTTCTTCATGTCTTGGCTTGCTATCTTCATTATTTGAATGCTCAGGCTTAAGTTCGTTTCACAAAAATCTATATAGCCCATAAACAGTTGAATTTTTAAAAAACATTATGTGATATTTATATTTATAGTAAGTTGTACTTATCTGTATCTGAGTGCTATCCTATTGGTATAGCAAAGTTACAGAGCTTCACCTTTAAATATCACCACCTCATAGGTAGTGATATAAACTTTAACAATCACCCTATGAGCCTTGAGAGATAATACTTGTGTTGCTAGGATCACTAGCAAGCAAAGACTTCTCAGTAGTGGGAAAGGAACAAGTCCAATAAGTTAATTGTATTCTGGCATTAGTTATGTACACTGAGCTCCTTAGGTAAGGATCAGGTCTTCTGTTTCCTTCTTCTTCTTGTTAAATGTCTTTTATCCCTCGTCCTTTCTTCAACCACAAGTACACATTACAATGTGTTTCATATGTATCCTTTTATTTGTATAAATTCATGTAAAATGTGTATTTTTTTATTTTTATTATTTTTAAATGTTTGTTATTATTTTTTTAGTTGGGGGTCTCACTGTGACTCCAGGCTAGAGTGCGAAGGCATGATTACAGCTCATGGCAGCCTCAGCCTCCTGGGCAATCCTTGTACCTAGAGTTTCCCGAGAATCTGGGACCACAGGCACATGCCACCATGCTTAGCTAATTTTTTTTAGCAACAGGGTCTCTCTATGTTGCCCAGACTGGTCTCAAACTCCTGCCTCCTCCCTATTTTACCCCAGAAGAGGGCACTCAGATTTACTCTAATTTTCCCCCAGCACAATCATCTACTTAAGAGCCTGTCTGAGAATTTCTTTGGAGATAAATATCCAGAAGCAGCACTGCTAGGTCTCAGGGTATGCAAGCAAGTTCCATCAAGACTGCTGTCCACAATGAGAGGACCAGGTGATCCACTCACTGTGAGTACACCAGTACACCAGTTCTCTATCCCCACAACACTTGGTAACACTCAGCTTTCTAATTTTTGCCATCCTAACCACTGTAATGTGATATCTCATCATTGTTTGAGCATTTCTCCACAGGCCTATTCATCTTTGGGGTTTCCTCTTCAATAACGAGTCTATTCTTTCCTTTGGTCGCATCTGTTGGGGTTACAGTTTTCTTGTTAACTTACAGGAGATCTTTGTACATTTTAGATATTAGCCCATCAGTTTTAGACATTGCAAACTTACTCTCCCTATGTTATTTGTCTATTACCTTTATCTGTGGTAGGCCTTCATTAAACAAAAATTGTTACTAGTACTTAATAAGGGGTTTGTTTAAGAACCCTTTTTCCAACCCTAGATCACAAAGATATTCTCTTAATGTTCATTTTCTATTAACCTGAAAGTCAGACCTCTCCCTCTTAAATAGCTAATCTATCTAGAGTCTACCTTTGCAAGTAGAATTACGTAGCAATCCAATTTTATTTTTCTCCAACTAATAAACAGTTTTCCATCACTGACTAAAACAATCCTCCCCTCATTTGATTTATGGCACCATCTTTGCAATATCAATGTTGCATACAGTTAAGAGCTCAGAAGATTCAACTGGAAATTGAGTGGCATCACAATGAATTTACAGATTAAAGTGAAGTGGCATCTTTTTAATCAGTCATCTACCCAAGAGCATGAACTGTCTCTGTTTTTAAATCTTGTTTCATGTATTAATTTAAAAGTGTTTTCCATAGAATACATATATATTTCTGGTTTTTACACTCTAATTTTTGTTGTTATTGTGAACATCTTATTTTTAATTTTATTTTCGAATTGGTATTGCTACAAATCTCTTGATTTATATTTATAATGTATCAGGATAACTCAACCAAACTTTTAATATTTTTGTTTCTCTGTTAACTATGTTATTTTTCTAGTTATATGAGCACATTACACTACAAATAGTGACATTTTGTCCCTTTCTTTATAACTTTGTTTTTTTACATCATTGTTCAAGACCTCTGGTATTTGACTGAACATAAATAGTGATAGCAGGCATTTTTGTCTTAATCCTGATTCTTAAATGAAATGTATTTGAAATTTCTCCATTAAGTAAAATGTTTTCCCTAGATTTTAGCATCTAACTTTTAGCAGAATAAGGAAATTCCCTTCTATTCCCTGTTTGCTAAGAGGTTTCTAAAATTCCTAAGTAATAAACTCTAAATTTTTTCCACATTGATTAATCAGAGATATCCTTTTTCCATTACATTGGTGAATTAAAATAACAAATTTTTCTGTGTCTAATCATATCTGCATTCCTGAAATAAATTTAACTTGCTCATGATGCATTATTTTATTATTTTTAATACCCTACAGGATCTAGCAAACTTATATTTACTATTTTTATACCTACATCCACAAACAAAATGAGCCTATCATTTTCTTTTCTTGTATTGTCTTTATCTGGTTTTGCAGGTCTTCTGTTTCTTGATCCTCCTATAAGGGTACAGTACTCTATAAATAATGAGTATTTATACATGCTAGAATGCTAGCTATTTAATAATATTATCCTTTGTTGGAAGAAATTAGAAGGGGACTTTTTAAGATATAATAAAAAGAAGAGAACCAGGCAGATAATTCTTAGAATCCTAACTAGTATTGTATACTATTTGAGAAGACTTTAAATTCTGGAATTTTATTTGCCTAAATAAAATTACACCAGCTTTCTTTGAAACATCAAGACACAAGAATGTAAGTCACTAGCTTGAGGTCAGATACCAGATTATTAGAGGAACTAGAATCCAATTCTTCTGAAACCTAGCCCTGGTGCTCAAACAAAAAAATGTATGCTAATAAATCCTAACTCTACCATCGCTAATTCTGTTGGCGATGGGTACATTCCATTTCAAGAAATAAAAGTAAATCAACTGCTTCTTTTTTACCTACAATATACTCAGGACCATGCTAAGTACTATAGAGCAGGGGTCCCCCAACCCCTGGGCCGGTCCATGGCCTGTTAGGAACCAGGTCCCACAGCAGAAGGTGTGCAACGGGTGAGTGAGCCAAGCTTCATCTGTATTTACAGCAGCTCCCCATTGCTCACATTACTGCCTGAGCTCTGCCTTCTGAAAAATCAGTGGTGACATTAGATTCTCATAGGAGTGTGAACCCTATTGTGAACTGTGCATGCCAGGGATTTAGGTTGCGCGAACCTTATGAGAATCTAATGCCTGATGACCTGAGGTGGAGCTGAGGTGGTGATGCTGCTGCTGGGGAGTGGCTGCAAATACAGACTGATATTAGCAGTGAGGTTTGACTCCACAGAGACCATAATAAATCAATTGCTTACAGACTCAAATCAAAACCTTATCAGTGAGTGGTAAGTGAGTTGATGTACTTCAACTGTAAGGCTGCAACAGGTAGCAGGCTTTAAGTCAGAATCTGACACTTATTTTAGTCTACATGTGGCCTGCCCATTATTTTATTTTACCACTTCCATCCATGCCTCTTTTATTTTTATGGTGTGTTGTATAATTATTTCATTATATATTGCAACATAATAATAATAGAAATAAAGTGCACAATAAATGTTATGCACTTGAATTACTCCAAAACCGTCACCACAACCTGGTCTGTGGAAAAACTGTCTTCCACAAAATTGGTCCTTGAGGCCAAAAAGGTTGGGGACTGCTGCTATAAAGGATATAAGATTCCAATTAGTTTAAAAAATATCTAATAAATATTTATTTTGCCAGGCAAGAATCTGCATATCCAAGGTTTTATCTGTTCTTATAACACTTGTAGTACCCCAGATCTATCCTCCATGGTATTTAACAAATTACCTTTTCCCACAAGCTGTACAATTTCTGCCAGGTCTTCTTCTTCCTGCAGAATTTCCTTAGCTTTGGTCCTCAGAGGAACAAACTCTGTGAAGTGTTTGTCATAGTACTCGTCCAAGGCACGCATGTACTTGCTGTAGCTGATGAGCCAGTTGACAGAGGGGAAGTGCTTACGCTGAGCTAGTTTCTTATCTAAGCCCCAAAACACCTAATTAAAAAAAAACAGTAATTTTTCTTATAAATATAAGTTTAAAAAAATACTAAAGCATATTTGTTTGTCCTAAATATGCAATTCTATAATTTATTGGCCAAATTATATATTTTTTTATTATATACCAAGTGTAACTGAAATAGAATAAAACTTGCAGAAAATGTCAATTAAGAATGTATTCCCATTCAGGCTCGGTGGCTCAGCCTGTAATCCTGCGCCTTGGGAGGCTGAGGTGAGTGGATTGCCTGAGCCTGTGGGTTCGAGACCCACCTGGGCAACTTGGTGAGACCCCATCCCTCATCTCTACGATAAATCAAAAAATTAGCCGGGTGTGGTAGCGCGCGCCTGTAGTTCCAGCTACTTGGAAGGCTGAGGTGGAAGGATCGCCGGAGCCCAGGAGGTCGAGGCTGCAGTGGCCGGGAGCGGCCAATGGACTCCTGTCTGCACAACAGAGTGAGACTCCAACTCAAAAAAAAAAAAATTAGAAGGTATTCCCTTCATTTTCTGGGTGTATGGTAATACCTACAAATCAAATTCAAAATGTATCTAAATTGTCTTAAGTGTGTCAACTCTCATAACAAAAAGAAAAATGAATTCTTTTGAAGATTATTATGGTATATGTAAACAGTTGAACCAGAAAAGGCTTATTTATGTGAAACAGACACTTCACTTTGATTACAAACCTCTAACTGTTCTAATCAAATTCAGACCCCTATCACTAAGGCTTAATCTAGTATGATTTGACAGTGAGTTTTGTGAGTTCAAACACTGATATTTTATGTATTCCTAACTTTGTTCCCCCTTTCTCTGAAATTTAAAACTCAAGCCGGGCATTGTGGCTCACACTTGTAATCCCAGCACTTTGAGAGACAGAGGCAAGAGGACTGCCTGAGCTCAGGGGTTCAACACCAGGCTGAGCAACATGGCAGGACCTTGTCTCTATAATAAATAAAAAAATTAGCTGGGCATGGTGGCGCATTCCTGTGGTTCCAGCTACTTAGAAGGCTGAGGCAGAAGGATAGCTTGAGCCCAGCTGGGAGGCTGCAGTAGCTGTGAGCATGCTGCTGTACTCCAGTCTGGGCGACAGAGTGACTTAGACTCAAAAAAACAATTAACAAATAAAATTAAAAATTTTAGCAACTGTTAACATTTCACCTCAGCCATTTCTTTTTATCTGATGCTGACAGAAACATAGGTAAAGAGTCTGTTTTGTTTTTTTGGTTTTTTTTTGAGTTGGTGTCTCACTCTGTTGCCCAGGCTGGAGTGCAGTGGCATGCTCACGGCCACCATATCCTCCACCTGCTGGGCTCAGGTGATCCTTCCCCCTCAGCCTTCCAAGTGGTTGGAACTACAGTCACATGCCACTATGCTTGGCTAATTTATTTATTCATTGTAGAGATGAGGCCTCGCCAAGTTGCCCAGGCTGGTCTCGAACGCCTGGGCTCAGGCAACCCTCTTGTCTCAGCTTCTCAACGCGCTTGGATTACAGGCATGAGCCACTGTGCCTGGCTTTGTAAACATCTTTTTTTTTTTTTTTTTTGAGTTGGAGTCTCACTCTGTCGCCCAGACTGGAGTGCAGTGGCCACTCCCGGCCACCGCAGCCTCGACCTGCTAGGCTCCGGCGATCCTTCCACCTCAGCCTTCCAAGCAGCCGGAATTACAGGCATGCGCTATCACGCCCGGCTGATTTTTTTGATTTACTGTAGAGATGAGGTCTCGCCGCCCAGGTGGGTCTCGAACCTGCGGGCTCAGGCAATCCACTCACCTCAGCCTCCCAAAGGCGCGGGATTACAGGCTGAGCCACCGAGCCTGGCTTGTACACATCTTTTATTTAGGCATCTTTTAGTGGCTGACTTGGCTAGTTGTCCACTAAAACTCATGTGTTGTCACTGGGCAACAACTACCTAGGGAGAAAGTGTATTTTCCAGCCTTGCTTTAATCTAGGCATGATTAGCACAATAAGTGAAGTGACTGTGCCACTTTTGAACCCAGGTTCAAAAGGTATGTATGCTTTCTCCACAGTTTTTCCTTATACCAGCCAGATTCTGATGATCACCAGGCTAGGTGATGGTGGAACCATAAGATGGAAGGAGTCCTGGACTCTGAATTATTACTAAATGTACCATCATACATTTTGGGATCTTTTTTTTCCTAATAACTAGGGTTACTCTGACTCAAAGAGTGGTATTACTTTTAATACTCATAAAAATACTGGATGTATTTTTCCATTTATATACCACTAAGTTTATTACGAACCCTAGGTAAAGCACTAGAAAAAAACAGACAGTATTAAAGGCTCTCCGTGTTAAGAATATTCCTAAAACAGACTTTACCAATGCCTACTCTTTAGAGACTAAATTAAATACTTCACGATGATTTCATTAGATAACATTAGAAGAGTGGGGATAAGGGGAATGAAGGGAGGAGGTGAAGGGAGGGAAAGAGACTCAGAAACTACACTAAGGAAAAACATACCTGAACAATACCAAGAGTAGCCGAGGTAACTGGATCAGAAAAATCACCACCAGGTGGAGAAACACTAAATTTTTAAAAAAAGGGTCATTAGAAATGCTTAAGAAAAATAACGTGTGTGTGTGTGTGTGTGTGTGTGTGTGTGTGTGTGTGTGTGTGTGTGTGTGTGTGTAAAATGTCAAAAAAACAACAGATGCTGGAGAGGACGCAGGGAAAAGGGAACACTTCTACACTATTGGTGGGAGTGTAAACTAGTACAACCTCTGAGGAAAACAGTCTGGCAATTCCTAAAAGATCTAAAAATATGACCCTACAATCCCCCTACTGGGAATATACTCAAAGGAACTCGGATCACTCTATGAAAAAGATACCTGCACATGCGTGTTTACTGTAGCATTATTCACAACAGCAAAAACATGGAAACAACTGTGCTGCTCACTGAAAGAAGACTGGGTAAAAAAAAGTGGTACATAGCCACGACAGAATATTATGCAGCCATAAAGAAGGACAAAATTATGAAATTCACAGCAACTTGGATGAACTTAGAGTCTGTAATACTGAGGGATCCATCACAGAAACAAAGAACTCAGTTTCACATGTTTTCACTCCTAAGAGGACCCTGAACCAATTATCATAATACTACAAGAAAGGGATTGGCTGCAGTGGGAAATTGCTGGGGTGGCACACCTCATCAACAAGGGTACCTGCATAATGAACATTTGATATCTCACATCTTCAAAATAAAAAAAAAATTTTTAATGTTTTGAGTATATTTAAATGTAAACAACTTTAGGAACGATGTTTAAAAAGAAAAATTTACATACAAATCTTAAGCAATAGCCAGTATTTAAATTGCAAATAAGAATAAAACCTATTGAACACCTTCTAGTATGAGAAACGAGACAGGTATTTTATTGTAATCAGCTTATTCTAATTAGACAGATGAAGCAGGAAGGAAAGAAAAGCTCCAAGAACAAATAAAGTATGGCTTTATATAGTGATCATGAATCTTCACTTTGTTTTTACCATGATGTAATCTCACTTCAGTATATCTATAATTTTCTAAATTATTCCTAAGATGTTGTGACTTGAATATAATAAATCAGAGAAGCCAAATCTATGGAGCTAAAGCATACAGAGATGACCTAAGCATGTGCATCTTCAAAGAGATCCATAGGTAATTCTGGAGTGCATCTCTTGTTAAGAAGCACTGCTCCCAGCGGAAGCTAAATATTCTCTCTTTAAAACAACTTTTTTCTTTTGAAAAGTAAATAGTTTAAGGACTTACGCTCCTACAATGCTGACACTCCCTTCTCTTTCGGGATTTCCAAGACATTTCACCCTGCCTGCTCGCTCATAAAAAGAGGCCAGACGGGCACCAAGATAGGCAGGATATCCACTATCTGAAAAAGAAAAAGAAATTTAATAAAAAGTGATTCTAAGCCAACCCTCAGAATTCTGTTAGTCTTGCCTACATGATAACAATACAAAGACTTACCTGCAGGCATTTCAGCTAAACGACCAGAAATTTCTCTAAGGGCCTCAGCCCATCTAGAGGTAGAATCAGCCATCATACTGACATGATAGCCCATGTCACGGAAGTATTCTGACAGCGTAATTCCTAAATTGGGAAGAATATTACGACAAGTTACAATGCTAGAATATAAAATCTTGACTTGTTCACTCCTAAGAAAATTTAGAGCAATAAGTACATGAAGCAGACTGCTAGCTGTTTCCCCAAACTGTTCTTCCTCTTCTTCTGGACATACAGCTGAACTATATTTCCGAATGTCTTGTGCATTTAGATATGGCCATGTAACTGACCTCTGACTAATAAAATACGAGTCAAAATAATTGCTCTCTGAACTCTTGCCTGACCATAGAGCAAGATGTAGTTTGATAAACTCTTGCCTGACCATAGAGCAAGAGTAGTTTGATAAACATTACTCTTCCATATTCTTTCTTCCTTCTGGCCTTATTAAGATGGAGAGAACTCCCAGAAGCCCTGGAAACCATGTGTGAAAAATGGAAGAACACCTGTCAGCCTGGATCCCAGCCCAGAATGACAGAGTAAAGAGCCCCCTGAACACCTGAAATGAACACCTATTATACCGACTAAATACATATTTAGAATTATTTGATGCCATAGCCTACCCTAATATACTACTCATTCTAGAAAGCAGGAAAATACATTTCCCCTATTCTTTGTATAAATAATTAGTGTAAAGTTAATTTTCAAATATAGCTTCTGTCTATATATTACATACACATACGTGCATTCATAAATAACCCTTAACTACTTGCTTGGTTATTTTTCACAAGTAACACATGTTATTAACATGAGTAACATCTCAAGTTTCCAGATTATTCTGCTATGTAGATCAGGTCCTGTCCTGCAAATTGGCACATAGTAAACCCCTTACAAAAAGATAGTATACAGAAAGAAGTCCTGGGCTCCAGTTCCTGTTCTGTCATTAACCTTAGCAAAATAACTTGATTTCTCAGTGTGGTTTCCAAATATTTTGAAATGGAATAACTCCTGCCCTAAATACTTGGATATATCAGAGAAATATATACAAATGCCTTCCCAAATGTGGAAAGTACTATACAACTCTAAGATATTAGGAATGTACAGTTATTGCTACATTATTAAAGTTCCAAAATCTAATGCCCTGACTCCTTTATTTTATCAGTAAAAAAACAGAGGATAGGCCAGGCATGGTAGCTCACGTCTGTAATCCTAGTACTTTGAGAAGCTGCTGCAAGATGATTGCCTGTGCCCAGGAGTTTGAGACCAGCCTGGGAAACATGGCAAGACCTTGTCTCTACGGTAAATCAAAAAATTAGCCAGGCGTGGTGGTGCACATCTATAGTCCCAGCTACTTGGAAGGTTGAGGTGGAAGAATCACCTGAGCCCGGTAAATCAAGGCTGCGGTAACCATGAGCATGCCACTGCACTCCAGCCTGGGTGAGAGAGGGAGACTCCTACTCAAAAAAATATAATATAATGTAATAAAAATAAAATAGGCTTATATTAGTAAAATAAAATAGTGGAAAATTCAGCACTTTACTATTTATCATATTACATCTTTAGAATAAAAAATACTGACTTCTGAGGCTTCCATAAAACAGTTCAGAAACATTATTTATCAATATTAAGGGTTTAAAAACACAATAATTATCACATATTCCAATCTGATGCTGAAAATACATCTTTCTTTATACAAGCATGACTGTATTTTTAATCTGTGATGAAATGTCATGAATACTTGTGCATGATAAGAATTTTGTATAGCAGAAAGAATTGGTAGAAAGGGCAGATACACAGGAGTAAATGGGAACTCTCTCTCAGACTTACAGACATCAGTGCCTAAAAGAAAAATACACCGTAGACAAAATCAAAAGACAAACAAACTGGGACATAATAGCAACTCATGATAGCGGATTAATCTGCCTATTAATGAGAGGGCTTTTACAAATCAGTTTGATAAACAGCCACCATTCAAAAGCAAAAAGGAAAGAAGGCTGTTTTTATTTTTATTTATTTATTTATTTATTTATTTATTTTTTTGAGTTGGAGTCTCACTCGGTCACCC